>NC_043712.1:65284353-65360005 GCF_006229205.1 Suricata suricatta | reverse complement strand
GGTGGTGGTGGATATGGTGGCAGTGGGGCTGGCTATAATGGATTTGGTAATGATGGAAGCAACTTTGGAGGTGGTGGAAGCTATAATGATTTTGGCAACTACAACAATCAATCTTCAAACTTTGGACCCATGAAAGGAGGAAATTTTGGAGGCAGAAGCTCTGGCCCCTATGGTGGTGGAGGCCAACACTTTGCCAAACCACCAAACCAAGGTGGCTATGGCGGTTCCAGCAGCAGCAGCAGTAGCTATGGCAGTGGCAGAAGGTTTTAATTACTGCCAGGAAACAAAGCTTAGCAGGAGAGGAGAGCCAGAGAAGTGACAGGGAAGCTACAGGTTACAACAGATTTGTGAACTCAGCCAAGCACAGTGGTGGCAGGGCCTAGCTGCTACAAAGAAGACATGTTTTAGGCAATACTCATGTGTATGGGCAAAAAACTCGAGGACTGTATTGTGACTAATTGTATAACAGGTTATTTTAGTTTCTGTTCTGTGGAAAGTGTAAAGCATTCCAACAAAGGGGTTTAATGTAGATTTTCTTTTTTGGCACCCATGCTGTTGATTGCTAAATGTAATAGGCTGATCATGACACTGAAAAAATGTGTCTTTTTAAAAATAAATAAATAAATAAATAAATAAATAGAATAAAAAAATTAAAAAAATTTTGATTTATTTTTAGGAAAGTGCAATGGGGAAGAGGCAGAGAGAGAGAGAGAGGAACAGAGGATCTGAAGTGGACTTTGTCCTGACAGAAGCCAGCTTAACGTGGGTCTGGAACTCACAAACCACAAGATCATGACCTGAGCCAAAGTCAGAGAGACACTCAACCATCTAAGCCACCCAGGTGCCCAGGGAAAATGGTTTTTAAAGAGGAGAGGTAATTAGAACTTGTGGAAATAAACTTGAATTTCAGGTAAATTACAGTTTTAGTGAAGAAATTAAGAAAATCTATTTCATTTGGCCGCCTTGTTCTGGTGATTTTTTTGTGTGTATTTTTGTTTTTGGTTTTTGTTTGTTTTTGAGTTCCTAAGCAGTCTTATCTCCAAACATTGGTGGGGGGTTTTGTTTTTTTGTTTTCTTTCTGTGTCAGTTTTTGTCACAATCTACACATAATATTGAGTAACTCAGATGCAGTCAGTTCATCCTTTTCTAGATTTCTTACGGCCTCTGCAAAGTTCATCAAAATGGTTTTGGAGAAACAGTATAGATTTCCTTTTGTGTAATTCTTCCATATATTTTCATCCTCAGTGCATTTAGTGAGAACCTATTATATGCCAACCACCACCCTCAGTGTGATGGATACAATTTTGTTCAAAATTGACAAAGCTCTTGCCCTTACAAAACTTATTATTCTGTCAGAGACAAAAAGTTTTTTAAACTTTTTAAAAAACAACTATTTTGAGTTTTGATTTGCAAAGGAAAGGCAGTCATTGTAAGTGTATATTTCAGTGAATTTTTACAAATGTATGCACCCATATAACAGCTACTATCATCAAAATACAGAACATTTCTATCATCTCAAATCATCTAGCCCTATTCTAGTTAATCCTTCCTTGACACCCAGGCAGTCACTGCTCTGTTTTGTCACTATAAATTCCATTTTTCTTTTTAAGAGTTTCATATAAATGGAATCATATTCTTTTGCTTATAATTTTTATTTCCTTTGCTCAACATAATGTTTAAGATTCATGTTTTTGCATGTCGTTCACCAATTTGTTGATAATTATTATTCATTACATTGTATGGATGAACTCTAAGTTGTTTATTCATTCACCAATTGATGAACATATGGGTTTCCAGTTTTGGCTTACTAAAAATGAAGCTATGAAAAGTCTTAAGAAAATGCCTGGGAGGGGAATTGCTAGATCAAATGATAAGTGTATAATTAATTTTCTGGTAAAAGACAAACTGTTAAAGTGACTGTACCATTTCACTTTCTCATCAGCAACAGGAGAGGTCCAGTTGCTCCAAATCCTTGTCAGCATTTGGTGTCGTCTTTTAAATTTTGGCCATTTTAATGGGAGTGTAGTGGTAAAGATGTGTTTCTTACTCGTGCCTGTCTACTTGCATAATCACACTTTAAAACCGATCATTTTGTTAATTTTAAGAAAATCTTAAAACATTTACAAGTCTAAAAGAAAATGACTTGCTTGACTGTAGATATTTTGTTTCTATTTCCCCCCAAGAAATCTCCAGGCTCTCTAGGAAACATAAATCCTGTGTCAGGCAGCACTAGCTCGACGAAATTCACAGCCAGACTCTTCTTGCGTGGCCACAACAGCTAAGATCTACAAGTATTTTCCTTGCTTCCCCCACCCATTCTTAGCTGCACCTTTCTAAAAATATACCAGGGCGCCTAGGAGTCGAGGTCAGCTCTAGACCACCCGCTTCTGGCTCCACCCTGGGACCCGCCCACTACCCGGGACTCGGCTTGAGGCCAGAGGAAGGTAGCTTCCGGTCTCGCGATTGACTCTAATCCCGCGAGAAGAGAAGACGGCTGCCGTCGGCGGCGGTGGTGAGGGAGGGGGTGTGGCCGGGGTATGCGAAGTCCCCTGGAGTGAGGGAGAGGGGGCGGGGTCGCGCACACCCGGCGTACGCATGCGCGCACGCGGCCGGTCGGGCAGGGCTGAGGGGAGGGGGCGGCGGCGGCAGAGGCGGCGTCGTTATTTCCGCGGTCTGGACGGTGCGTGGCGGCGCGGGCGGCCACGGGAAGTAGGTAGGGACCGCCGGTGCAGAGCAATTGAAACTCCTTCCCTCCCGCGTCCTAGAGCTGCAGCCCCCTGTGAGTGTGGCAGACCCTGGGACGCCAGGTCACCCTGGGGCCCCGGCCCTCCCGCCGCGCTTCAGGTAGGAGCTGCAGGCTCCCCAGAGTCCGCTGCCCCGCCGAGGCCCGGGCCTTGCCGGGTGTTGCCGGAGCGACGACCCGGTACCGGGTGTGCTCGCCCACCCGCGCGACGACAGCTCTGCCCTTGCTTCCGCGCCCGGTGGGGCCGGGCCGGGCTGACCCGTGTAGGGCGAACGACGCGGGGCGGGTCCCTACTTCAGGTGCGCCGCCACCCGGGGCGGGGCGGGTTGGATCCTGCGAGGCGCTCCCGCACTCGGTGCCCACCATGCGAGGCTATGCGGGGGTCAAGGGCGGCCCAGGGAGCACAGGCAGGTGAGGGACCACTCTGATTTGACTAGCTGCTTTATGGGCTCCCGGGCTGCAGGAGGGGACTCTCAAGAGTGTCTTGGTCATTTGTAGCCTGTGTGGAAAGTTGGAAGCTCTGGAGTTGTTCTGTTTGGGCCAATGGTGGGGTGGCTTGTGATTTTTCTTCTTAGTGGGAAGGCAAACTCTTAGAGTTCTGGTAGGTGCTGGATTATTAGTAAATGAGCAGCAGTAGTGTTCATGTAAGATTTAATTGCGTTAAGGTATTTTTTTTTTTTTTGTCCCAGTACCATCTTCAAACTTGGGTGAGGTCTGGCAGTTTAGTAAGACTTCCGTCCAGTACTTGAGCAAACACACATGGATTGCAAATACTCTTGCCTTGAAAGCCAGTCTCTTTTACACCAGTGTTAATTTTACAGGAATTATGGTCATGAAAGGTTCTGTGGAAGATGATGATTCAGGATGGGAGCTCAGTATACCAGAAAAGATGGAAAAAAGCAACACAAGCTGGGTGGACATCACCCAGGATTTCGAAGAAGCTTGTCGAGGTGAGTTTGAATTTTTGGATTAGAAGCTCAAAATCTGTGAAAAGGTAAAAAATACAATCTTGATTGTGATTTGTAGATGAACTCATTAAATGTAAGGAAATCAACAGGTAAGTGTGGTTCATCAAGTTTGTTAACCACACGTATTCATTCTCTACCTTCTGTTTCTCTACCTTTTAACTTTCATTCAGAGCCAGTCAGTATGTGATATTGCCTGTAATACATTTGTTGAAGCAGTTTCTTCAGTTTTTTTAGCTTTAACATTAGAGAGTACATGGCAATAATTTCAAACTGTGGAAACATGAATTATATCAAGCTAAAGATGGTCGTATTATTGTAATGTTTGAGGTTTGTAAATGATCGAATCCCATCACTCCCTGTTTAAGATCCTCAAGGGGCTTCCTGTTCCATCTGTAATAAAATCCGTATTCTGACTCCATGGCCTGTATGGTCTGGTGCCTGCCTACCACTGACTTTGTTTTTGTTCCACGGCTCCACTAGCCTCATTGTGTTAGCCACAGGGTCCTTTTTATGTCTTTAAGTACACCAAGGCACTTTCCCCTTGGACCTCTGCATATTTCCTTTTCTGTGTCTTAAACTCTTTTGCCTCCAGGTCTTCACATAGCCTGCTCCTTAAATGTTACCTCTCAGATGTTACCAGTGAGGTTCTCTCAAAACAACCAGCCTAAGCAGACTTAGCCCCATTCTCTTCTGTCCAATTCCACCTCAGTTGGATTACCTTATTGTATTTTTATCGTAATGTCAGAAACTGTCATTTTCAGTTTTTTCTTGTTTATTGTCAACCTCCCCCTCCAGAATGTAAGCTTTGTGAGTGCAGAGATCTTGATGTAGCCCTAGCACACAGAACATTTTCTGGTACATTGTAATAGTTTAATAAATGCATACATAAATGATTAGAGAAACGAGCATAGTTGTTGTCTGAGGGGAAAGAGCCTTAGGGAGAGACTGAAAAGTGAAAGGAACAAACGGTAGAGTGAGAGCTTGAATTTGAAGAGATGATGAGATCAAGAACATGGTAGGGGAATTAACTTGGGGGGAAGGAATAAGGACATACAGAGACGGGGGAACTAAGGTAGGATTGGTGAAGAAACAGGTGTATTTCTGAGTGGATGGTGGAGGGATGCACAGCTGGATGGCTTCTGTTTTCTTACTGAATGGGTTAAGTCTCTGGTGCTGGTGAGGAGGAGTGTTTAGTGCTCTTGAGAGGAGGAGTAGAGACTTGGAGGAGCTGAAGGTGGAAAGAGCGAGCCAGCTGAGTATAAACAAAATGATAAATCATGTGCCTGCCCATCCACTGTTTTGAAGTATGTGTCCAGTTAAAGTATGTGTAAGTGAGATCGTGGTAAGAACATTACACTGGGACTAATTGGAGGACTGCTTGTATCCGTCCGTCTACCCAAAGCGAGAGCAAGAAGTGTACCTTATGGTGTAATTTTTGTGCCTAGACATAAGTGGATCACATCCACCATTTTACACTGATTTTTTTTTTTAATGATCTATAATAGAGGGCTGTCATTCTAAACCTAAGTGGGAAAGGTTTTATGACTTTCATGTGGCTTGAGTTGGGCCTTAGAGAAGTAGTCGAGTTCCTATAAGTGGATGTGTGGGAATTATTCTAGACCGGATGAATTACAGCCAGAGTTCAGTGAGAGTTTAATGTTTGAGGAGGAGTGAATAATTTTGCTGCTTCATGGAAGAAACTTTGAATAGGCAACATGGTTTAATACCTATTTCAGTGGGGATTGAGAGGAGGTAGCGTGTCATTTTGTTGCCAACCTCAAACCATTCTGTTAAATCTTCCATAATTAGCTCTTGCTTTGTCTCAAGAGGCATATATGTGAGGCATTTTTGAAACTAAAAAGTTAATATAGATTTAGGACTAAAGGCTGTTTGCAGCTCTTGAGTCTATGGTATTAATAATTAATTTGTTTTCTCGCCTTAAAATAATCAGATTCATAGTGTCAATTTATTTATTTAATGTTTATTTTTGAGAGAGAGCACGTGCACTCTTGCACTAGTGGGGGAGGGGCAGAGACACAGTATCTGAAGCAGGCTCCAGGCTCATGGGGCTTGAACCCATGAGCCTGGAGATCACTACCTGAGCTGAAGTTGGACATTTAACCGACTGAGCCACCCAGGTGCCCCTCTATTTATTTTTTAGTAGAGCCTTTGGGGGAGAAGGGGGGAGAGAGAGAGAGAGAGAGAGAGCGCGAGCGAGAGCAGGCTTCACGCCCAGTGTGGAGCCTGACTCGGGGCTGGATCCCACAACCCCAGGATCAAGAGTGGGATGCTCGACTGTCTGAGCCATGGTGGCTCCCATGGTGCCACTTTAGTTTAGACTTCTGTTCTAGTGACATTCTGAAGACTAAATTTGAAGACAACTCTTCTTAATACCCTTTAACTGTTGGAGTGGTCTCTTCAGTAACAGTGTGATGGTATTTGGCTAGACTTTGGTGATTTTTTTTTTATTTTGGTACTGAGAAAACAATCTGCAGAGTGGTCACAGTGTTTTTCATGCACATTTCTACTTGTTCTTTTACTGGCTTACCAAACTCCTCTGGATCAAATTGTAACTTTCTTTGCTTCTTTTATCAACCCTGTTAGGCAGATGGCACATATTATTCCCTTCACATTTCCTGTATCTGACATTGAGGCCCTTGGCTTTTTTTCCTCCCTGAAATTATTTTGAGTATATGGTGCCATTACTGTTATTTTGCCTGAAATGTAACAGATCATTCATTCATGTAAATAATACCTCTGAGCTTTGCTTCTCCAGGAAACTTTGCCTAATTCAAACCATCTCATTGCCTCCTATGAAAAGCTTTGGATCTTAGTACTTCATTTAGTTGTCTAACGTTAGGTGCTTTTTGAAGTACAAACAAACCCACAATTTAGAAATTTCACTTAAACAAAAATCATAAGATGTACGTTGCTCCTTCTTCTACCTACGAGATTCCTTTCTTCCACACACTCTAGCCAGCAACTTCTCCTAGGATGATGACCCCGTCAGGTGTCTAGAACCCAGAGGTAATCCAAGGTTGGTTATCATTACTTCCATCCTTGTTGAGCTTTAGTCCAGAAGGACATGGGCCTATCCTGTCATCCCATCTCCTTATGCTTTGAGGGCTTCACTCCTTCCTCCTTAGTCTTTCTCACAGGCCCCATTGTTTAAGGCCTCTTCTCCTATCTACTTTGTTCAACTCTTGCCCAGTACTTTCACAAAACTCCTTTTATTGATTTCTCTTACCTGTTTCAAAACCTAGGATTCTTAAGCTTCTTGTTTCTTTTCCTTTCTGTGTTATCTTCTTTCACTCCGAACACTTGTAGGTGCCTAATATGTATTTGTTTTAAGAACGAATGACTATGTTAAGGCCATGTTTCTTCAAATCAGAGAGTATCTGGGTCTCCTACTTCAGAAGTTTTAGAACCCCTGCGTTACATTTAAATGCTATCACTTTGGGTCATTGCCTGAAACTAGCTTAAGTATGAACACAAGATTGAGCACTGAAATTGTAGCAATACTTGATTATAATGTTATTATTATCCAGTTGGTTTGCAGTATGCTTTTGTAATCTTTCAAAAAAAAATTGTCTTCGAATTGATCACACAGCATTTAACAATTATCTCAGGAAATGTATAGACTCCACCCCTGCTGAATTCATAACCCCCATTCGTGAATCATTGTTTTAGGAATTTGCTGTTTGTTACCACTTTATTCAAAGATAAAAAAGATGGATGGAAATTGTCTTGGTGAAAGATCTGAGCATCCTGTAAAATACTTAAAGAGATTTTGATTATGGAAGTGAAAATTATGTTTTCCTTGTTCCATCCTATCAAGAATGTTTTCAGTGGTAAGGCATGCGGGGCTGGGCAGCGCTGGTAATTGTGGGTCACTGTAGGTCAGCAGTTCTCCACCAGGGGCAGTTTCTCCCCTCAGGGAACACTTGCCAGTGTCTTGCAGCCTTTCTGGTTGTCACGGTCGGGGGTGGGCTGCTACTGGTGTCCAGCGGGTGCACACCAAGGATGCTGCACAGGGTAGCCCCCACAAAGAAGTAATGATTTTGCACAAAATGTCCGTAGTGCTACATAGTTCACTCTATTTAGATAACTTTCAAGAATGTTCAACTATCATTTACCCTTTCTGACCCTGGATTCTTCAGGAAAGGAACATGTGAATACTGGATGTCTTAACACCTTGAACAGCTAGCATTAACATAGAGAAAGTGGTGGGAAGAAAGTGGAACCGTTGATACCTATTGAGGGCTCTTCCTCGTTGTTGAATGCATCTTACCAGGCTTCTCCTTAATCAGGTGGGGATTGTGTATCCTTCTTTATGTTGGGAGTTTTGGTTAACAGAAGAGGTGTCCTCGGAAGTCACCCCTTTCCCTCTTTGAGCTGCGTATTCCAGTATTCATAATTCTATGTAGCATGTTTCTATTGTTATTTCTTGATTCCCCGCAGTCCCAATAGTTAGACCCATATAGTTACTTCCACCGATATAGTTGTAGCTATGCTGTGTATGAGCAAATATTACCCATAATGATTCAAAGAATAAAGCTGTTATTTTTCCTTCGTGCATAGTTCTGTTTTATACCAAAATCTTTTATTCAAAATCTTTGTAGTTGTCATTAATTCTCCCTTAGATTCTTCTCTTGTCAAAATCTCCTTTAGACATTCAGACACCTCAGACATCATATTATTTTCATCTCTTTGAAGAAATTTCTCCATGAGCCTCTTACTGCTCCAGTCTGAAGCTTGTACACAGTGCGATCCTGCGGTGTCAGGATGGCTGAGTGGTCTAAGGCACCAGACTCAAGCTTCCGCTTCCCACAGTGCGATCCTGAGATCATCAGCCTGGGGTTTCTTACTTTAACATAGATTAGACATCTTTATTCTCCTCCTGAGGGAAAGGCATGGGAGATACAATTTTTTTTTTTAAATAGTTTATTGTCAAATTGGTTTCCATACAACACCCAGTGCTCTTCCCCATAAGTGCCCTCCACCATCACCACCACCTCTTTTCCCCCCTCCCCCTTCCCCTTCAACTCTCAGTTCGTTTTCAGTATTCAATAGTCTCTCAAGTTTTGCGTCCCTCTCTCTCCCCAACTCTTTTTCCCCCTTCCCCTCCCCCTGGTCTACCATTAGGTTTCCTCCTGTTCTCCTGTTAGACCTATGAGTGCAAACATATGGTTTCTGTCCTTCTCTGCCTGACTTATTTCGCTTAGCATGACACCCTCAAGGTCCATCCACTTTCCTACAAATAGCTGTATTTCATTCTTTCTCATTGCCATGTAATACTCCATTGTATATATATACCACATCTTCTTGATCCACTCATCAGGTGATGGACATTTAGCCTCTTTCCATGTTTTGGCTATTGTTGACAGTGCTGCTATGAACATTGGGGTACATATGCTCCTATGTGTCAGCATTTCTGTATCTCTTGGGTAAATCCCTAGCAGTGCTATTGCTGGGTCATAAGGGAGTTCTATGGATAGTTTTTTGAGGAATCTCCACACTGTTATCCAGAGCAGCTGCACCAGTTTACGTTGCCACCAACAGTGTAGGAGGGTGCCCGTCTCTCCACACCCTCGCCAGCATCTATAGTCTCTTGATTTGTTCATCTTAGCACTCTAACTGGCGTGAGGTGGTATCTCAGTGTGGTTTTGATTTGTGTTTCCCTGATGATGAGTGATGTTGAGCATCGTTTCATGTGCCTGTAGGCCATCTGGATGGGTGATACAATTTTTTGAGGCTCTGGGTGTTTGAAAATGTTTTTGTTTTATCCTCCCACTTTATTGATAATAGTGTGTCTGGATACCTTTCAGAGTTTCAAGGGCATGACCCATTGATGTTTTTGTTCTGATGTCGCTGTTTAGTTTGATGACATTCTGATAACTGAGCTTTCCTATGTAACCTATTAGAATCTTCTGTTTGACCTCTTAGACCTCTCACAGTGGCTTGCCTGGTTGATGACTCTGGGGTCCTCTCACCTTGTCCGATAGTTCAATTCTAAGAAACTTTCTTTAATTACTCTATTTCCTCTTTATTTCTTACTCCTATTATGATTGCTCTTGTTTTGTATTCTTAGAGTGTCTGTTTTTGGATACTGAACCTTTCTATAGGAGGTGCTTAGATCATGAGAGCGGAGCCCCCGTGAATGGGTGTAGTCCCCTCTGCTATTTGAGGTTACCATTGAAAGATGGCCATCTAGGAAGTGGACCCTCACCGGATATTTGCTGGTGCCTTGATCTTGGACTTCCAGCCTCTTGAACTGTGAGAAATAAATGTTTGTTGTTTATAGCTGCCCAGCTCATAGTATTTTTTGTTGTAGCAGCCTGAATGGACTAAGACTCCCATCTTCCAAACCTACTGATTTTTTCTTTACTGCTGTAATGTTTTTAAGACTCCTTTTCTCTGAACAGTTCCTCCTCTTCTTCTCCCTGCCCCCACTGCCTTTTTTAAAGCAAAGTGTCCTGGTTTTGTTTCAAGGTTGCACCGTTTTATCTCTAAGGATAATAGTTCTTTTGACTTTACATAGTGTCTTTCTGACTACTTGCCTTTTTTTAAAAGTTTGTTTCCTTTACAGCTTTCAAATTTGCAGATTACTTCAGACACCTAAGAATTCTTTGTTGTCAAAGGGTAGGAGACCAAAAAGCCGTAGGGAAGCTCTGCATTGTTGAGTCGGAGCTACGACATGGATTGTCACCATATGGTGATCTGACTTGGCTTTTGTGTTGGAGAGCCTCTGATAGAAGTTATTTAGCTCTTTCTTCTTGGAAAGATTTTATTTAGTAGAGAAAATATGTCTTATCTCTTGCCTTGAAGTTGAAGCTCTGACTTGACTGACTATGGTTTAACAGATAATTGAGGGAAGAGATCTGGGGTTTTCACATTCTCACTTAATGCGCCCTCTTTCCAGTGCTCTACCCTGGCCTCCAGTAACCTTATATCCCTGGAGACGTTTTCCCCCTCTTCACAGAAAGTCTTCGGTGTTGGGCGGGGCAGTTATCCTGCTCTGTACTTAGGACAGAGCTGCCTGCTCAGTTCCATGTTTAAGCCTTCCTTTAGCTATACTTTTAGAGGCAAATGGTAAGTGATGTTGCTTTTGCTTAGAAACTACTTGTCTTTTTAAAAGTTCCCAAGTTGTGTTGTTGTTGTACTCTTTCTCCATCTGTTTCTCTTTGAAGTGTATACCTTTCTTAAAACACACATACACACACACACACACACACACACACACACACACAAACTTCCTTTGGTTGTTTTAATGAGATTTCTGGAGGGAATTAAAGGTAGTTGCATGTGTTCAGTTGGCCACCTTTACCCAGTAGTAAGCCTCAGTTGTTTTGGTTAAATATTGCTGTTACAGTGGTATTGGATTTTGGCTACATCATAGATTCAGTAGGGTATACATAAGTGTCCTAGTTGGGAACTTAACGATCATTTATAATGTTATGAATAGAATTGTATTCAAAGATCTATAACATCAGTTTACACATGATCTCATTTACAAGATGTTAACATATATGTATTTGCCTTGTCACATAGGTGCATGTTTTTCTCCTGCAAGATAACATTTCGTCAGAATGAGCATATGCTTCAACAGCTGCATACCCAAACTCTACCACAAGTTATGATTCATTATTCATTTCCAAGGCAAATAATTTTTTCCTTTGCTTGGAGTGGTTTAAGCTATGTACTACTGCATCTACTTAAGGCTTTAACTTAAAAAGTAGAAGTAACTATTTTTTTTTTTATCATTGAGTAACTTAGTTCAGTGGTTTGCTGTGTCTGTGATCACTGGGATCATCTGGAACATTTTCCACACTATGCAGGATCAAAAACTATTTCTGTGGTAGTACTAAGATGTTAACTTGCCTTTTTGACTTTCATTCTCTTATTAGTACCATTTTCCAAAGACTACATGAAGTGTTATGATGTTATTGCTCTCACTACTACTAATAAATGTAATTAAAACATTATCCTTCTCACTAAATTTTTTGAGAACTGCTGCGTAGTTGGGTAAGACCCAGACTTCTCAGGTCTGTGTGCTGGAGATTATGATTCTGTGTCCAGTTGTTGATCATGCAGTAAAAGTGCCTGCACTCTGCTCAGTTGAGTAAATTTTCAAGTTTCTTGTTTACTGTGATCTGATTCCTGGTGTTCGACGGGACCACTGACTAGAGTCAGCTAGTTCAGCAGTTCATTTTACAGATAAGGAAACCAAGCACAGAGTGACTAGCTTTAAGGTCTGTGAAGTGTTTTTAAGTTTGGTGAAGCTATTTGGTAGCTAAATCTACCATAAGTATTTGATAAATTATTATAGCAGCTCTCAAATTTTTTGATCCTGGGACTGCATTGTACTCTTAAAAATTACACCTTTACACTAAAAAATTGTGTCAACATATATAGATATAGATGTTTACTATATTAAAATTTAAAACAAATTTTTTTATTTTATTTTTTAATTTTTAAGTGTTTTATTTATTTTTGATACAGAGACAGACAGAGCATGAGAGGTGGAGGGGCAGAGAGAGAAGGAGACACAACCGGAAACAGGCTCCAGGCTCTGAGCTAGCTGTCAGCACAGAGCCTGACGTGGGGCTTGAACCCATGAACTGTGTGATCATGACCTGAGCCAAAGTTGGAGGCTTAACCGACTGAGCCACCCAGGCGCCCCTAAAACAAATTTTAAAAACACCAGTTGATTTTAAAACAATTATAAACACATTGCATGTTAACATGTTTTTTTGATGAAAAATAAACTTTTTCAAAACTAATAATTTCCAAAACTAGAGTTGTTTTATACTCTTGAAAAATCTCTTTAATGTCAGCATAATAGAGGGCATCTGAATTCCTTATCTGTGTCTGTGTTTGTTGGAAGAATATGAGATAAGTCTGGCCTCACCAGATACATAGTTGGAAAACAGAGGAACCTTTTCAGAGAATTGTGGATATTATTCTTTGATATTACAGTACAACAAAACTTGGCAGGTGGTAGTTTCTTAAAGATTAGTTGTGATGTGGAATCTGAAGATCTGCGTCAGGGGACTTTCCATTCTCTCTGTTACATTAAAATCCGTTGGTCTTCCTTGAACTTTGAATGGGTCTTTTATCCATGCATAATTTTGGAACACATTTCTCCATTTGGAAAATACTGGTTCATTGACTTAAGTAGATCTTCTAAATGCTGACATATAATACTGAAGAGCACATTTGTTAATATTACCACTATTATCAGAAAAGTCCATTTTAGTATTGGGAATATCAGGTTCACAGTGGCAGATATGTTTCCCCAAATTCCAGGTTTTGCTTACAAGCTCAAATTTTCTCATTGGCAACACACAATTCAGTTGTTTTTCTTAAAGCAACAAACTCCTTTTCAAGAAAATGGCATATTCTCAAATTTGAAGAAGTATAATTTGTCACTTGTTCTTCCAAGTAAAAATGGTGTTCCATTATAATTGTGCAAGTGCTTTTCCTTACAATAACATCTTACTTTGACATGCAGCAGACGTGTTTGTTTATACTTCCTATTTTGTCAAATAGAATATTTAAAAGATGTACTCAGAGATTGAGACTTAATCATATAAATCAGGGCCAGCACAAGGATGAAGTGAGGCACCTAGAGTGGAGAACTTCAGAATTCACTACCTGAGGGGTACCTGGGTGGTTCAGTCGGTCCAACTCTTGATTTCGGCTCAGGTCATGATCTCATGGTTTGTGAGTTTGAGCCCCATATCGGGCTCTGTTGACAGCATGGAGCCCGCTTAGGGTTCTCTCTCTCCCTCTCTCTCTGCGCCCTCCCTGCTCATGCTCTCCCTCTTTCTGTCTCAAAATAAATAAATGTTAAAAAAAAACTCACTACCTGAAAGTGAGTGCCTGCTTAAATTTCACACAGGAGATGGCTTCACTTGCTGTACCCTAGTCCCAGCCCTGAGATTAGTAATTTTACTGCTTCATCAGGGACTTAAGTGAAATTGAACAAATTTTGTCTTTTTTAACTGCAAGTGCATGGAGACAAAGAATACACTATTTAGCTTGGGGCCACTGTCTTAATTAGTGGCAGAGCTAATGCAGCATAGACCCCATTGCTTTTTTATTTTTCCCTTTGTGCCATTGCTTTTTGCATCATCAGTGCAGATGTCAATACACTGAAAAAGACAGTGTTTTAGTATTACTGTGAAAGTAATTTTAATTTTAATATCACAGACACCTGCATTCCCAGACCATCTGTGAGAACTGGTGTGTTCTGTCATGCTATATTGTAGTTCTTGATATGCTCCTCATTAATTTATCTGTTTTGGTACCTGGAACCATTAAAAATGAATGCTATTTAACTTAAGATCAGTAGGAGGGGTACAATTCTGAAAACTGGGGCTTTGCATCTTTCCCCAGATTTGACCATCAGTATTTAAGTTACTTAAAATGTTTTGGCACTAGTTCTCTTCCCTGCACACTGGACTTAACCTGTCGTGGTTTAAAACCATTGCAGAGGCCCCACCCCTAGAATTTAATTGGTGTAGGGTACTGCTTGGATGCTGGCATTTTCACAAGCTCCAGAGTTGGTACCGATATGCAGCCAGCATTGAGAACTGCTTTATAGAGGATGAGTACTATTTCAATTCGCTGTTTACTCAGGTGTTTTCTACATTTAAATAAGATGGACTTTTATTTTTTTTTAATTATTTTTTTAAATCTTTTGTTTTTATTTTTGGGAGAGCGCAAGCAGGGAAGGGGCAAAGAGAGAGGGACAGAGGATCTGAAGCAGGCTCTGTCCTAACAGGTTGACAGCACCAGCCCGATGTTGGGCTTGACAGATGAACCGTGAGATCATGACCTGATCTGAAGTCTGACGCTCAACCAACCGAAGTGCCCCTAAGTAAAATGTAACTTTAAAAAGTAGCAGTGACACTTTGACACTGGGACAAAAAGAGGTTAGATTATGATCTCAAGTGGTTTAAGAAAGTTAAAAACAGCAGTGAGTTCTATAAAAAAGTATACTTGGGAGAAATTTACTAGTGGTATTTTAAAATGAGATTGGTAATTCTGATTGGATTTTTGTGGCTTGTGGTGGGTTGCTTGCTAATTGTTAAAAGTTCAGTGTATAGGGATTAAATATTCATAGTGTAGAAGGCATCATCTTAGTAATTGAGTACAAATAATTGCTTAGAAAATGAAGTTTAAAGTAATGCAAACCCATTTTTCAAACAAAACTTTTTTTCTTAGAATTAAAATTTATAAAGATGTTATTCAAAGGATTTTTCCGTTTGTTTCTTTTAGAATTAAAGCTGGGAGAACTGCTTCATGATAAGCTGTAAGTATTTGTGTTATTTGAAATAGTGTAGTATAAAATTTCTGTTTTTTTCTTGTGTGCAATAGTATTCCTTGAGGCCTGGGTAATATTACAGGTCAAAACTGTAAAAATAAAATGAATTATAAATCTCTTTTTAACCTTGTGAGCTGTTTGGGGCAGGTGACCTTAGTTATGAGGTTGTATCTGCTAAAACTATGATCTATGGTCCTTTCCTTAAGAGTTAGATATGTAGGATATGGAATTTCTTGAGGCAAAGGTACAGGTTGTGTGTTATCTGTGATAGGCTGGTGACCAAAGATGAATGATATACTGGCTGGCTGGGAGAATCCTTGGAAAGGTGAAAAGAGAGAGATGCTTGACTCTATTTATACTCCCATAGATAACCTCAGTTCCCATACTACTATGGCCAGGCTCAATTTCAAAGTTAGGAATGAGAAATGTTAAATTAGTTAATGACCAAGATTAGACATTTGGGGAGCAGGAGTAGACCCTGAAATTTAATTTATCTCAAACTAGTGTGAAACTGAGTCATCATGGATTTTTAAAACACAATTGCTGGGCCCATCCCCCAGAGTTCCTTCTTTAGGTCTGGTGTGGGACCCCACAAAATTGAATTTCTAACAAGTTCCTGGGTGAGATTGATGTGCTGATCCAGGGACCAACCACACTGAGAACCACTCTGGGTCATTGTTTTGGTGCTGTAGGCAGTTCTAGGAAAGATATAATGAAGCCATACCACAAACATATGCAGGAAAGACTGGCTCCTGACTGGAGCAAGATTTGAGAGAAGACAGCTGAGGAGGGACCATGTATTTTCCCAAGGTTTTAGGCTCTGCCCAGGAAACATGATTGCCAGCAGCCTCCCCTGACCACCTATTAAAGTTAGATTCATGTAATTTATTTCTCCTTTAGCTGCGTTGTATTTTCT
Source organism: Suricata suricatta (assembly GCF_006229205.1). Lineage (NCBI taxonomy): Eukaryota > Metazoa > Chordata > Mammalia > Carnivora > Herpestidae > Suricata > Suricata suricatta. The sequence goes on along the minus strand of NC_043712.1, from coordinate 65,344,046 downwards.
CCCTGCTGTACAGTCTTCTAACACATACGTAACTTTTTATCTTTACTGTCTGTTTCCTTCCACTGGAATCTAGGCAGGCAAATTTGTTTTGCTCACTCGAACCTGGAAAGAACCGTGTCTAGCATATATTAGGTGCTCAGCGTTTGTTGAAGAAATGAAGAAATCCTAATTTAATGCTACTATAGTTTCTGTAGAGCTTTTGCTAATTAGGCAAATACCTCACTGGTCTAAGATTTTAATTGTGCCATTAAAACTTGTTTTTATTTGTTCTCTTCTAAGTAATGGGTACTTTGTTTTAAATGAATTCAAATACCAGAGATGAGCAAAAACTTCCCATTATACTACCCCACTCCCCCACATGCTTACTCTTTGCCCAGAGCCAGTCACTATTATGAGATTGTTGCATGTTCTTCTGGACTTATGAAATACTAATATGAGTAAAATCTATAAAAATAGTTGATTATAAATGGCTGTCTACCGTATGTATTATTTTGAAAATTCCTTTCCTATTCAGTGTATCTTGGAGATCTTTCCATTTTAGTATATAAGCTCTACCTTGTTCATTTTAACTGTTGCTTTGTGTTTTACAGAGTGGCTCTACCATAATTTATTCTGTAGTATCCCTATTGACGGACATGTAGATTGTGTCATGGGATCATGAGATTCGTAAATGGGAAAATTGAAGACATTTAATTTATAAAAACCTCTTTATATACATGTACAAATAATTTATAGGATACAAGCCTAGAAATCAAATGACTGGATTTTAGTAGGTATACCGAAACTTTCCTAAAAAAAAAGTCTGAATCAACCTATACTCCCACCAATAGTATATGAGAATAAACTAGGTATATTTTTTAAGCTTTCTGAACGGCCAAAGTAATTTCTCATTGTTTTGTTTTGCATTGCCTGATTGCATTTGATTTTGAGCAGCTTTTCACTTTTATTATAAAATACACATTTTTTCCCCTTTTGTGAATTGTCCATTCATGTCCTTTGCCTCTTTTCCTTTGGACTACTTGACTGGCTTGTTGTATGAATTAGTTGTAGTCTGGATAACAACTTTTTGAAAATTACATATATTAAAAATACTCCTAGATAATTATGGTGTTTTAACTGTGGTTTATTATCTTTGCATATAAATTTAAAATATTTACACAATCGCATACATCAGCTTCTCCTTTTATAGTTCTGTAAATTATGAAATCTTTTGTTTGCTTGTTTTAGGTTTAGAACTTAAATCTGCCTGGGTTTACTTTTCAAAATTGTGTGAATCAAAGATTTCATTTTTTCCAGGTGGTTAGCCACTTTTCTCAGCAGTATTTATTGATTAATCCACTATTTTTCATTACTTTGAAAGTCTACCATTTTCATATAGAATTCCTACAGAAATGTGGATTTAGACTCTTTTCTATTGATCTTGTATTCTAAAATGTTTGTAAATATTGTATCACATAGTATCTTTGATATTTGGAGAATTTGTTTTTGTTGAAAGAATTCTCTCCCATTTTTGCATATTTTCTGTTTTGTCTTAGCAAGCTCCTTGAAAAATACTAGTTGGGTTTTGATTAGCATAGATTAGAGTTATTTTCAATACTATCATGCTCATCCTGTCAGATTATCTTGAAGCATTAAGAGATTTGAGGGATTGCAGGGAAGAGTCTTTCTCCTTAAAGCTGGTTTTCATATCTTGCTGCTTTTCTAAGAGGAAATAATGTATTGTAACAAGGTGGTGTCTTTATTTTCCTGGTAGTCTAATAGATTAGACTAAGTAGAATGTGAAGTCGGTAGCTTGATCACCTATCAGACTTTCTCTTAAGCTTTTCTTGTTCCTGTCCCATTTTTAGAGGCATATCTGTTAATGATATACTCAATAAATAGTCCACAGTATACCACAACTATCTGTTTATATGGCTAATAAGTCATAAACACCAGACACAGGTAACACAACTCCTGGATTATTTTTTGTTATGTTATTGCCAGAACTTTGGGCATTGTAGATGGTAATGTGTTACATTTTTCCTTTTATTCAAGATATAAAGAAAATAAAGAAATCTAAAAGTTACATTTGGTAATGATTATTTCAACACAACTTTCTAAATATTAAGTAGAGAAAACCATTTAAAGAAGGCAAAGTGAAATCCATTATAGATCAGTTGATCTTTTTTCCAAAATTTCTAATGTGCAACCTTTTTGAAGGAAGCACAAAAAAAATCTTTTGTTTTCTTTTTGCCTGCACAATGTATGCAAAATAATTTGACCAATACATGGGAGAATTTTTATGTTAAATGAAGGTTATTTAATTTTCTTAAATTTTTAATATTTTTTTTGAGAGTGCATATACACATAAACTGGGAATGGGCAGAGAGGGAGAGTATCCTAAGTAGGCTCCACGCCAGGTGCAGAGCCTGACAGACAGCAGGCCTTGATCTCACAACCCTGAGATTGTGACCTGAACCAAACATTTAGGTGACTAAGCCACCCAGGCGCCCCAGAGTGAGATTATTTAATTGAAATAGAAGTGTTAGCAAATTGGGAAGATTAAATACATAGAGCACTGTCTTTGTTTAAAGTACTATAATTATTATATCGTGTTTTAAAATGTTTTTTATTTATTTTTGAGAGAGAGAGACACACATAGAGCATGAGCGGGGGAGGGTCAGAGAGAAGGAGACACAGAATCAGAAGCAGGCTCCAGGCTCTGAGCTGTCAGCACAGACAAGAGCCTGATGTGGGGCTTGAACCCGTAACTATGAGATAATGACCTGAGCTGAAGTTGGCAGCTTAACCAGCTGACCCACCCAGGTTCCTCTATAATTATTATATCATTGAGAGAATCTGGGTAAACTTACTGGTTCAAAAACAATTTGTGGGATCAATTTTCTTATTTGCAGATTTGGTCTTTTTGAAGCCATGTCTGCCATTGAAATGATGGATCCCAAGATGGATGCTGGCATGATTGGAAACCAAGTTAATCGCAAAGTTCTCAATTTTGAACAAGCTATCAAGGTAAATAATCTGATAGGTGTATTCTGCGTTTTATCATTTGTTATTTCACACGTTAAAACAGTGACCATAAAACTAGGCATATTAAAATATAACTTTTTAAAAAGCATCTCAGGTATATAAACAAAAATTTGTTTTAAACCTTAGTGATCTGTTTCTTTTGAAGTCTATAAATTGTTCAAAGGTCTTCATTACAAACTTGCTCTAAATTTGTGTGTGTGTGTTTACTAATTTTTTAAAGCATTTTAGTATATGTTAAAATACCAGGATAGTTGGTTAAAGGATTAACTTTTATATATTAATACACTAAGCAAAATGCTTGTGGTTGTGTATTTGAAATTCACTCTATGAGGATTGACTTAGGAATTCATTCACAGTTGCCAGAGTTTAATTTTGCAATTTTGCATATTTTATGAAGAAAGATTTGCTAAATGGATATTTAAATAAAATTTACAAGTAGTATAATTAATCACCTTACCTTAAGGGAAGGGTTTAACATTTTTTTTGTTGTTTTTATTCTTGAGAGAAAGCGAGCACAAACGGGATGGACAGAGAGAGAGGGAGACATAGAATCAGAAGCAGGCTCCAGGCTATGAGCTATCAGCACAGAGCCTGATATGGAGCTCAAACTCAACCATGAGATCATGACCTGGGCCAAAGTTGGACACTCAACTTTCTGAGTCACCCAGGTGCCCCAAAGGAAGGCTTTTTAGAAATTTTTACTTTTCTCATTATAAGTGCTTTTGATCTGTTAAAATGATTCATATTTATTAGTGCTTAAAACTAATTTGAACTGTGTTTTTAAATACTTGTTTAACTTTTTCTTTATAAAGGCCTTTATTCTATTTCAAGTTAAGAGGCTTTGATTTTTTGTATTTAAGATCTATTTAAGATAGATTTCAAGAGTACAGAGTTAGTTTGGTATCTTAGTTTTTATCAGATGATATAGTTCTAGAATCTAGTTATTTTTTAAATATTTAATTTTTGGAGTCAAAAATGCTACTAGACATAGAAACTATAACTTTATAAAAACTTCTGCTTATATGTCACATTTCTCTTTTAGGATGGCACCATTAAAATTAAAGACCTCACCTTGCCTGAATTGATAGGGATAATGGATACTTGTTTTTGCTGTTTGGTAAGAGTTAAAATAACACTTGGTAAATGTAAAAACTGTGACTTCATAGGAAGTTCCCTCTGGTTGGGAGTATTAGCGAAGAGAGGCAGGAAAACCCCTGTGCAGTTTCTTGCAGTGATTTAGGGGAGGTGTAATGCTCTTGAGTAGGTTAGTAGTAGTAAGGATGAACAAGCAGAGTTAAATAAGTGGCTAAGGACCTGGTTCGTTCTAAAATTGTGAATTCCCTCTGTAATGGATTTTTATTGACTCCACTGTGGAATTGATTGCTTTGGATTGTATGTAAGGCGGCATTCTAATTTAATTAGTCTCCAAATATATTGCAAACTGAATTATGTATAAGAATGCTTCCCTTAGATAGCTAATCATACTATGGGTATGATTCTTGAAAAACTTTGGTCAGTGGAAGTGAATTGTAATTCTTCTGTCAATTATCTTACCTTCCCTTTTTAATCATCTTTGAAATCCTGTGGTTAATTATATATTATTTGGGTCTGTGGCTCTCTAGTCCTTGACTGTTGGATCTATTTAGACCCTCCGTGTCATCTTAAACATACACTTTCTTTTACTTCTTTATAGATAACCTGGTTAGAAGGCCATTCCTTGGCACAGACAGTATTCACGTGCCTTTACATTCATAATCCAGACTTTATAGAAGATCCTGCCATGAAAGCTTTTGCTCTGGGAATCCTGAAAATCTGTGACATTGCAAGGGAAAAAGTAAATAAAGCTGCTGTTTTTGAAGAGGTAAGATTTTGTAATGTAAGAATTCCTGGGGTGCCTGGGTGGCTCAGTCAGTTCAGCTTCCGACTTCAGCTCTGGGCATGCTCTCGTGGTTTGTGAGTTCGAGCCCTGTGTCAGGTTCTGTGCTGACAGCTCAGAGCCTGGAGCCTGCTTCAGATTCTGTGTCTCCCTCTCTCTCTGCCCGTCTGCCACTCATGCTCTGTGTCTTCTCACTCTCAAAAATGAGTTTTAAAATTTAAAAAACAAAAAAGAATTCCTGTAGCTCATTGATCACTTTATTTCTTGTGATGTATTTAAATGATTATATGATACGTGTTTTTATTGGTATATGTAGTTAAAAACAGTTTTTAGAAGTGCTGCTATGTTATTTATAGATACAGTGGCTGAAATAATCCAGTTCTAAGAAAGAACTTTCATCTTAGTCTATGTTCTTTCTGTCAGACTATTCCTTGAGTATCCATTATGTGCAGAGAGAGTACTTTGCCCTGGATGTTATGTGGATTCACAAAGGCAATAGAAGACATAGCCTCAGGTCTCTTAAAAATTATAACACAGAAGTGCTTAACTTTCAGTTTTTGGATAATAGGGAGCCAAGGAAAACAAAGATATGAAAAATATTTTAGGGTATAAATATCTTCTTTCAGTTTATACTAAGTACCTTGCCCTAATGAAGTGTTTTAAATTTTAGACATGGAAAGACTTTTTTCTCCTTATGAGAAATTTTAAGGGGAAATGTCATCGCATTTACAATTATTGATAAGTAATTATTTTTTAATTTTTCCTTTTGTTAAACTTATGTTTCCTCTTAACACTTACTAATCCAAAATAAATATTTTAGTCTCCTATAGTGGTTCAGTGTATAGTATGTATATATTTTTCAAAATTTATATATTTGAGAATAATTAAATATATAGCCTATATGATTGTTCACATTTGAATGTATGACTTTTAAGTTGTCTATGAAATACTGTCTGCTTTTTATACACTTACTGTTTATTTAGCTACCTATTTTAATTGCTGTGGATATCATGGAATATCTTACCCATTTGAGTGAAAGATTTAAAAAGATTAAGTTATTAAGAAGATACACACAGATTATTAAATATTTACATTTTCAGTGTACTCCCAAAAGGACATGAAAAATCCTAGCCCTAGGGCAGAGAGAGGATTCATTTAGCAAATAGTACTGGGACAGTTGATTAGCACCCTTGAAGAATTAACTTATCATCATTTTATATCTGCCTTAAATGTTGGGTTGCTGTAACAATAGAAGTTTATTTCTCATATTTCTGGAGGCTAAGATGTCCACACAAGGCACCAGCAGCTTCAGTGTCTGGTGAGGCCCTGCCTTCTCTTTCGGAGTCGGCCATCTTTGCACTGTGTCCTCACATGGCAGAACGTGTGAGGGAGATCTCAGGGATCTCTTGTATAACGGCACTGGCCCCATTCATAGGGCTCTGCTTTCATGGCCTGATCATGTCCCAAAGGCCCCACCTCCAAATACCGTCACATTGGGTGTTAGGACTTAACATAGGAATCTTGTAGGGATACAAACATTCAGTCTGTAACAACATCAAAATAAATTGCAGATCGATGAACTATTTTAAGTGTAAAATAATTGGCAAAAAGTGTGAAAATAGTTTACAGAAAATAAAATGGCCTTTAAACATGAGAAAACATAAGTGATGCTACCTTCATACAGTTGGGTATTGTCTACCCTTTACAAAGGAGGAAGTAGGTTTACATGTACATTTAAGATTAGATATCCAAAATAAAGTAAAATAAGTAGGATGTAGAAGAGTATATAGGTTACTACCATTTTATTTTCTTTTTTTAAATGGGAGGTAGTTAAATCTTCATAAATAATATAACTGGAGGCTTTAAGTTTACTTATTCATTTTGAGAGGGAGAGAGAGTACAGGTGGGGAAGGGTTGGGGAGAGAGAAAAAGAGAGAATCCCAAGCAGGCTCTATGCTGTCAGCATGGAACCCAATGTGGGGCTCAAACCCACAAACTGAGATCACGGCCTGAACCAAAATCAAGTCAGATGCTTAACCAACTGAGTCACCCAGGTCTCCCTGTTTTATTTATTTTAAAACAAACTCATCCAGGGGCGCCTGGGTGGCTCAGTCGGTTGAGCCCCCGACTTCGGCTCAGGTCAGATCTCACGTTCGTGGGTTCGAGCCCCGCGTCGGGCTCTGTGCTAACAGCTAGCTCAGAGCCTGGAGCCTGCTTCCGGTTCTGTGTCTCCTCCTCTCTCTGACCCTCCCCCTCTCATGCTCTGTCTCTCTCGGTATCAAAAATAAATAAAACATTAAAAAAAAAAACTCATCCAGGTACATAATAAAAATTCCACCAGTACAAAAAAGTATATGTGCCAGTCCTCAAGATTCCAGGTATCTTGGGGCACCTGGGTGGCTCAGTTAGTTAAGTGTTTGACTTTGCCTCAGGTCATAATCTCACAATTCAGGAGTTCGAGCCCTACATTGGCCTCTGTGCTGACAGTGTGGAGTCTGCTTAGGATTTCTTTCCCCTTCCCCGGGTGCCTGGCTGGCTCAGTGAGTAGGATTTCTTTCCCCTTTTTCTCTCTGCCCCTTCCCTGCTCTCTTTTTCTCACTTTCAAAATAAATTAAAAAACTTTATTTAAAAAACATTTTTTAAAAAATGATAATAAATTTTTTGTATTGTAAGTAATTATAATTGAAATTCTGCATATTCTCAGGATGAAGGACTTACAAATGGTAGAAATCCTAAAGGAATAGGAAAAAGCTGATTAAAAATTTTTTAGAAAAATCTGGGTAACAAAAATAACCAAATAATTTTTTATTAGGCTCTCATTCAAATAAAGCATAACACTGAAGCCCAGGTGAGTCAATAGGCAGTAAAATAAATGACTTACTCTTAGAGGAAAGTAATAAATTGCCATCATTTTTAAGATTAGCCTTAATGTAATCCAGGAAATACAAATAAAATAAAAAATAATTAGATCATTTTTCATCTACTAAATATATTTAAAGATGAGACCAGTATTGTTAAGGATACAGTTAGTTGTCATTTTTGTTTTTATTATAGAGGGAGTATGATTAGCACAGGTGAAACTAATTAATTCATCTCTAGACCTCAGCCTTAAATGATTAGAAACATGGACACTTTATGTCCAGTACTTTAAAAGTTTTCAGTAGTGGAAGTTGGCATCGACCAAAATTCCACCATTAAGATTATGCTTAAAGTAAATTATAGATAATTTATTACACATAATTTATTATACATTAGTGATAGTTATGGGAGCGTATATACTTATAAAGAGGAAGGCAGCACGTAGTATAAGCAACTAGGAAAAACTAAAAGAAAACTGGGAAGAAATATAAATAAAATCTCCTGGGCTGGAGAGATTATGTTTTTCTTTCCTTTTTTTTGTGTGTGTGTACTTATTTTGAGAGAGTGCTGGGGAGGGGCAGAGAGAGGATCCCAAGCAGGGTCCACACTCAGCACAGAGCCTGAGGTGGGCTGGATCTCATGACGTGAGATCATGACCTAGAGACTGAAATCAAGAGTCAGATGCTTAACCGACTAAGCCACCCAAGTGCCCCTATGTTTTCTTGTTTCTGTAAACTTTCCAGATCTGCCAGACAGGTTTATCTTGTTTCTAAATTAGATAAAGAATTGATCGCCTAGTGAAAGTTCTTAAGACACCTAGTAATGAATAAGTAAGAATGAACTGTAATAAGCCAGTCATCTGTGTTTTAAATGCTGCTTCTGAAATTCTAGGTGCTGGTATGTTTTGCCCTCAAGAGGTGTCTCTGCTTTGTTTTAAGTCCTGAACGGGAGACATTTCAGTTGCTTAAAGACCTTTCTTTCTTAATATCCTGTGTACATGTGCAAAATGGGAACCATAGCTTTCCATCACACCACTGGTCCTCTTGCTTTCTGCGTCTTGCAAAATGGTGTGTAGAGGGTTATCTGAATTCCTTCATTTTTACCTTTCAAGTATCTTGAATCAGGGTACTGCTTTTCCTTCTCTCATTGTTCCTGCTTTAGTTTGAGCCTTTCTCAGCTTCAGGTTTAGATTCCTTTTGAGAGTGTCTGTACTCTTCCTTCTAGCCCAGTCTTTGCCTCTAGGCCACTTTCCACTTGACCACTGGTTACCTTCTTAAAAGTAGGTAATCTGGTCATGTCTGGTTTTGCTCTTTGAAATTTTTTCCTGCTATGTGTGTTTTATTTAATAAAAGTACTTGTACAAGGGCACCTGGGTGGCTTAGTTGGTTAAGTGTCCAACTTCGGCTCAGGTCATGATCTCATGGTTCATGAATTCGAGCCCTGTATCAGACTCTATGCCAACAGCTCAGACCCTGGAGTCTGCTTCAGTTTCTGTCAGCGTTTGTCTGTCTATCTGTCTGTCTCTCTCTCTCTCTCTCTCCTCTTCCTCTGTTCATGCTCTCTCAAAAAAATTTCTTTTAAATTTTTTAAAGTATTTGTACATATTATACAAAATCAAGTGCTCCACACTATGCATAATGAAAAATTATAGTTCTGTTTTTTCCTTACTCATTCCATAATAGTATTAAATTCTTTTTAGCTTTTTACCACTATTTAATTCCATAATTCTGGATAATAGGCTTAGATTCTAATTTCTGGATAAAAACAATGTTAAGTCCTTGTTATTGAGAGAATGAGAGAACATACACATGAGCAGAGGAAGGGTAGCAAGAGTGGGGGACAGAGGGTCCAAGGCGGGCTCTGGGCTGACAGCAGAGAGCCTGATGCGGGGGTCAAACTCACGAACCCTGAGATCATGGCCTGAGCTGGAATTGGAAGCTTGACTGACTGAGCCGTCCAGATGCCCCTGGATATTAACAATTTTTAGCTGATATGCCAACACATTTTTAGCATATAACTAGCATTCACATATTATTCTTTCCTGTATCCCAAGTAGTAATTCAGTTTTTGGTTAAACCATTATTCAAGGTGAACTTTACTCTGATTGTATAAATACTAATGACAGATGAACCAAAGTGTTGTAAGCATACGTTTCCCTTCTCACACAAATTTTTGTTTTTCTTAAAGTGATAACTGCCTCTCGTTTTTGGTTTGCTTCAACTATACTTTGAGGGGTCGTTTCTATAGTTTGTTTTTGGTTTGCTTAGTTTTCTGTGTACTTGGTTCTCCCCTTCCCATCCTTAGGAAACACATCAGATCATCTTATTTTTTGAAATTATCCTCTTTAGCTCCTTCGTTCTCTACCTTCAGGCTGGATCAGTTCCCTTCTAGGTCCCCTGCACAACAGGGATTCCTGGTTTCTCTTCATCAGTCTCCTGGGAATTTCATTTCCCTCTCTGTTAGATTTCTAGTTAACTGGCTCTTATGTCTTTATTCTTCTTTATTACTTTGTTTGGTACAGCATTTCCAGTTCCACGGGGAGACTGAGAGGGAATTGTTCTTTGAGAACTTGCATGTCTGAAAATGTCTTCCCTACCCTCACACTTGACTGGAGTTTGGTTGTAAATGATTTCTAGGTTGGTAAATAATTTTCCTCCGAATTTTGAAGGCCTTATTCCACTGACTCGTAATTTCAGTGTTGTCATCCTGATCCTTTATAGATGGCATGTTTTCTTTTTGGAAGCTTTTAGGAGTTTTCTTTCTAATGACTGTACCTTACACTTGGTCATTCCAACTCTTTACTGATCTCAGTTTGAAATATCCTATTCTTAGACTTCCACCTCTGTTTCTGGGCTGCCTGCTATCTGACTCCTACAGTTCACCTCCGCTTGGACTCCAGGTTATCATATTGCTTTTTTCATGTCATTACCTGTTGGGTCCTTTTTTCTGATCTTAAATACCATCTTCCTTCCTTGCAGTAACTCCCTTGCCTACACTTTGAGCTTGCTTCCTCTCTTGCCTTATTGTACCTCAATTCTAGTTATATCCAACCATCTGTCTACTGTGCCTTCACACTTGCATATCACAGTGTAACTGTGCATTCACACTGATTGGTCTTATTTTCACTTCGTCACCACTAACTTCAAGTGGGCCATGAGTGCTCGTTAGCAATCTGACATTTCCCTAGTTCGTTCATTCTCCTCCTCAGTCTTCCAGTACTTTTACTCACTTGAAGCAAACCTACCTTCCTACTGCACTAAATAAATGGAAGTAATCTTCTCACCTACCTGTGCCTGGGCCCTTCTCTCCAGATGAACCTCTGCTTGTGTATTAGATCCCATACCCTGTCTTATATTTAAAAATCTTGCTCTGGCAATTCTCCCCTCTGTCCTTCGCATAGTGAATTTGCCCCTCTACTGGATCATTCCCATCAACACGCAAGCATGCCTTATCTTCCTCAGTCTTAAAAACGCCATATTTTGTAATACTTTAGCTTCTGCCTCATATCTCAGTTCTTTTCAGCCGGATTTCTTAAGAGGCGTCTATTCACTCTTGAATCCACTTGAGTCCGGCTTTGAATGGTATTTCACCAAAGCTTCATTGTCATGGTCACTTAAGGCCTTAGTGTTGCTAAACCCATTGGTTAATGTTTGGTCATCAGATGTTTGACATGGAGTCCCTCCTTGAAACAGATTATTTTCTTGGCTTTTAAGATGCTCTTTTTCCTCAGCTTCCTGCCTCACTGATTGTTCATTTAGAATGTTCTAGTAGCCTTTGGGTGAAATTGATTTTTGTACCATTTTATTAGTCCAGTATATCTAAAATAATATTCCAATATATAATCATTTAAAAAACATTAATGAGACATAAAATTGTGGGGGTTTTTTGTACCAAGTACTCCACATGTGGTATGTATGTTACACTCACAGCACATCTCAGTTTGAACCATCCACATTTGAAGCACTCGCTACTTAACTGGCTGTGTGATGGCCACCTTGGACAGGACAGTCTAAATTCTAATGTGGCTCAGGCTCCATCCTTATACCCCTGTCTGTGCTCACTCCCTTGATGATCTCGTGCCCTTTCATAGTCTTAAGTTCTGTCTCTACTAATGAAGCCTAAGTGTGTATCCTCAGCCTGGACTTTAGACTTCCCCTAAATCTCTTTCTATGTGCTTACTGCCTGTTCTGTATTCTCCACTTGGATGTCTGTCTCAGACTTCACATCTCCAAAATGGAGCTGCTGATTTCCCTCTTGCCTCCTAACTTCCTCCTTCTGGAGTCTTCTCAGTCTCAGCAAATGGAGCTTTGCTCTTCCAGTTGTGTAGAACAGAAATCTTGCAGTCAGTCATCTTTGATTCTTCGTTCTCTCATACCCCGCATATAAACCCTCAGGAAGTCCTGTGAACCAAAGGCTGTCAGACTACAGCCTGCAGACTACCCAGTTGCCTTTGTTTTTTATAGCTCTTGAGCTAAGAATGGTTTCTGTGTTTTAAATAGTTATATAAGTACCTACATAATATTCTTCATTTTCCCACTTGGCCTGCAAAGCATAAAATATAAATTATCTGGCCTTGTAAGAAATAGTTGCCTATCCTTGACCAACACTGTCTGTTTAATTAGCATGTGCCAACCATTGTGGCAGGAGCTGCTGGGTGTAATGCCCCTTAATGACAGGCATATATTGCTTTGCTGTGTAGGGTGAGGGTGGGAGGGAGACTAGGAACTCCTTCCTTAAACATCAGCTTTTCTAGTGCCACACCTCAGCCATCAAAGGTGTCTGACACCTCTGATTCTTTTTTTTTAAATTTATTTTTGAGAGAGAAAAATAGAGCCCCCACGCAAGCAGGGAGGAGCAGAGAGGGAAACAGAGGATCCCAAGCAGGCTCTGCGCTGACAACAGCAAGCTCAGTGTGGGACTTGAACTCATTAACTGTGAGATCATGACCTGAGCCAGAGTCAGACACTCATCCAACTGAGCCACCCAGGAACTCTGAATTCTTGAAAGCTTTTTTTGTCTTTGCTTTCCAGTGGCATTGATTTAGCTTTTTTCACTCACATAAGTCAGTTACTTTATGTCCATTACTTTTCATCTTCCAGAAATTATCCTGTGTATTTTGTCTCTTGTCCTCCATTCTTTTTATCCTTTGGGATTCAGACTTTTAGTTCCTTTAGTGTTATTGTTAGTATGACTTTAAGAGGTATAGTAGAAGGCTGTATTTAACCAGAAGTTCACCATTTCTGCTGCCTACATGATAAAAGTCAAAATACACTTAGAGTAACACTGTCCGTGAGCCAGCCCTAACTTTATTACTCATCTTTTTTGTTATTGTTTTATTGAGTTATATTTGACATACAGCGTTGTGGACATTTAAGGTATACTGCATACTGATATGATGCATTTATATTGTTGTATAATTGCCGTGGTAGCCATAGCTCACATCTGTTGCATCACGTAATGATAATTTCTGCTAGTGCTGAGGACAGTTAAAATCTAGTCTCTTAGCAGGCTTCATGTTTCTAATAGAGTTTTGTTGTTTATCATCTGTACTGTGTATTAGGTCCTGGACTTATTTACTGACTAGTTGCAAATATGTAATCTGAACATCTCTCCCATTCCCTCACTCTCTAGCCCCTGGTAGCCACCATTGTATTCTCTTTTACTCACCGTTTTACTAGCTTTTATAATTTTGGTTTACTTAGATTCCACTGGAAGAGATAACATATAGTATTTGTCTTTCTTTATCTGACTTATTCACTTGGCTTGGTATCCTCCAGGTCTGTCTGTGTTGTTGCATATGGCAGAATTTCCTTTTTTCCTGTGGCTGAGTATTATCCATTATATATACATACATACATACCACATCTCTATCCATTCATGCATTGGTGAACACTTAGGTTGTATACATGTCTTGGCTGTTGTGAATAATGCTGCAATAACTGGGAGCTGCATCCATCTCTTTGTTACTTGCTTTTTTTTTTTTTAATTTTTTTGGGGAAGGGTAGTTCTATTTTTATTTTTATTTTTTTTAGGAACTTCCATATTGCTCCCCATAGTTTACAATCCCACCAGCCGTGCACAGGGTTCCCTTTTCACCCCATCCTCACCAGTACTTGTCCTCTCTTGTCTTCTTGAGGATCACTCTTGTAGGTGTGAGCTGTCATTTCATTGTGGTATTTATTACTCATCTTCCTTCTCCCTGTGGCATATTTTTATTCAGCTGCTCCTGAGTACACTCTTCTCTTTCACTATCCCATGCTTATGCACAGTACACTCCTTCTGGCTCTTATGTCTTTTCTCCTTACCTATTTAGGGAAAAGTCCTATTTATCTTTAGGCTTGGATCCCACTTTTCTGAATTGCCCATACAGACTTCAGTTTTATTCTCTGCCTTTCTTAGCACATTCTTCTATTACAGCTGGTGTCTGCTTGCTGGCTTGCACGGAACCGTCTTATTTGGCACCTTGTATCCTGGTCTAGTTATTAATAGCATCCCCTTTGACTCTCAGTGGTGTGCCAGCTTGAATAATGAATGCATGTATGGTCCACCCATTCTGTCATTTTCTTTGAGCATGGATATAATGTTTGGAGGTAGGTCCTGCTTCATTTTATAAAACATGAAAATCTAAGACAGCTCAGGATGGTGGGACTGAAAGATTACTTTTGATATTCCTGTTACTTGGCATGATATAAGTGTATCACTTAAGTCACTGTAGTTGGAGTTTTCTCTTATTTGCTGCCAAATGTATTTCTGATACAAAAATAAACTATAAAATTTCTGGTTTGGGGTGCTTGGGTGGCTCAGTTGGTTAAATGTCATGATCATGGGGTTCAAGCCGCATGTCAAGGTCTGTGCTGACAGCTCAGAGCCTGGAGCCTGCTTCAGATTCTGTGTTCTCCCTCTCTCTCTGCTCTTCCCCTCCTCAAGCTCTGTCTGTCTTTCTCAAAAATAAACATTAAAAATTTTTTTTTTAAAGTTCTGGTTTGCCTGGTAAAGAGTAAATGCTGTTACCCATTTGGTGTGTATTTCTTCACATACTTTCTATAATATGTATACTATACTATATATGTATAATATGTATGTTTTATTTAACCTGATGAAATTATATAAACTGTTTGGAACTTTTTCCCACAGACAATGGAAAATAGATTTCTGTACCTACCAACACATGTAGGTAGAGAGCTACCTCATTGGTTTTTATTGGCTGCATAGCATCATGTTAGGAGTACAAGTTTTGAATAATTATTTGTGGCAGAAGTCATTAAAGGATGCTAAAACTAGTAAACAAAAGTGTAATGAGCACAGGATTTGTACCTAGCCTCCAGATATCTTCCCACAAGATATTTATTAGTTACAAAGGGGAATGAGTAGTTTACAGTGAAGAAACATGGCAGATAGCACCTTAGCTAAGTGGCCAGACTTAATATCACCAATAATAGGGCAAGTCAACATCATGTACCTCCAGATACAGTGCTCCATGAAGAACACAACATCACTTCTGTGGTATGCCTATCAAATGTGACATAAATTGGATTTAATCTTGGAGAAACAGGCAAACCCACATTGAAGAATGTACACAAAATAACTTTGGCCTGTACTGTTCCAGAATATCAGGGCAGGAAAGGTAAGGACAGAGGAAATGCTGCATATTAAAGAGACATGAATTTCCTAATTTGATCTTTGTAAGAGAATGATGATTGTTTTTAGAAAAATTGCACTGAAATATTTATTTAAGTTCATTTAATATTGAGGGAGACGATGGGCACGAGCAGGGGAGCCTGGGCAGAGAGAGGGAGAGAGAGAATTCCAAGTAGTCTCCACACTGTCAGCTCAGAGCCCAATGTGGGGCTCCAGCTTGTGAACTGTGAGATCATGACCTGAGCCAAA
Source organism: Suricata suricatta (assembly GCF_006229205.1). NCBI lineage: Eukaryota > Metazoa > Chordata > Mammalia > Carnivora > Herpestidae > Suricata > Suricata suricatta. The sequence continues at coordinate 65,328,397 of NC_043712.1, read as the reverse complement.
AGTCAGATGCATAACTGACTGAGCCATCCAAGTACCCCCTTCTTGAAGGATTTAGAGGTAAAGTGGTATCACAGGCAAGGACTTAGTCTCAAATGTTTAAGAAAAACAATCTAGAGAATCATAATGCAAATGTGGTAAAATGTTATCATTTGAAGACTATTGGGAAGGAATATAGGACTTTGTATTCTGAACTTTTTTCAAAATAAAAGTTTAAAAAGTACAGCCTGCAGGGATTGATACCACCTGTTTGTGTTCTTTCTCTGTCCTCTATACATTGTGTGGTACTTCTGTGCCTCAGTGTCCTCATTTATAAAATGTAGTTTTATTAGTCCCGACCTCAGAGTGTTACTGTGAGGGTTAATAAAGTTAATACAGTAAGTTTTTAGGAGAATGCCTAGCACATAGTAAGTACTTAATAATGTTAGCTATTATCATTGATATTCCATTGTAAATACAGTCAATTACAAGCCACTTACTGATGGATATTTGGGTTGTTTGAAGTCTTGGTCTGAATCATCTGTGACCATGTTTTACCCTTACTTGTAGCCCTAATGTGTTACTCAGTATCTGGTCTGTAGAAGATACTCAGATTTGGTTGAATGAATCAGGTTATTTCAGGAGCCTCTAAATGATTTTTTAAAGCAGTATTAAATTGTAATTGATATATTGTGATTGTTTTAGAAGGGATCGAAAACATTTTTACTTTATTAAACTATTACATTATTAGTACAATCAAGATTACTGGTTAGGTTGGAATCACATTTAGTACTGGCATTAGGTGTTCTGCTACAGTTAACGATTATAAATATTTTATTATTCTAAATCTCCTTGTGCTGCATTGTTTTAAATGCTGTGCTTTGTAGAACCCTGAATATCTGTGATAACTTTTGCAGCTATATCTTGGCAGTATTGTAAATATACTGTAAAGTACAGTAAAGAACATGGGGCTTTGTACCTGTCGAGGTATCTTAATTCTCTCACTGGATAACAGACTGTATAATGGCCATGATTGTATTTCGGCTATCTAGTCCATACCAGCCATCACTGTGTGCTCCTTGTTCAGAAATGAATAAGGGAGGAAAAACCTTTCCTTACTAATCTATACCTTTAAGATGTTGATTTCAAAAATACTACCCTTTGATCACTACCAGTCACTTTCTGGCTTCCCCTAATCCTGCTATCCTTCAGTTCCACAGAGGCCTCCAATTCCCAGATACTGCTCCTTTAGTTTTCTCTGTTGAGGCCTCATTTCTATGGTCCACTGGTGAAATCCTTCTTTTTCAGACACCACTAACTCCCTTGCCCTTCTCATCTCATCATAATGTGTCACTTACATGGCAAAGCCCCAGCCATCTGTCTACTCGCTGCTTGCACCCAAACAGCAGAAGGCTTCTAGAGAAAACCCACATCTGTGTGTCTATTCTCACTTTAATTTTAGGACTGCAAATCTCAGATGGGCACTCAGCACTAGAGACAGTCCTATCCTTCAACACTTCTGTGGTAAACTTGCTTTCATAGCCTCTCAGGGACTTCTCCACCTCTTTTATCTCTCAAGACCTCCATTGCCAACCCTCCTCAGTGTCTGCTTACTTTGTACTGTAATGAAATATTTGATGGAATCAGATGTAGGTAGAAGTACCTCATCTTCTCACGATCACATGCTAACCTCTGTTGGAACCCACATCATCTGCCTGTTGTCTTGTAAAAATACCAGTATCCCTGACAATCTAAGCTCAGCCTCCACTTGTGTTCTAGATTCTGTTCCCTCTTGCCTGCTGTAATCATTAACTCGTCTCTGTATTGCATTGTTAGTGTCTCTTTCCCTACTAGATTATTCTTATGGCATATGAACATGCTTTAAATATCAATCAGTTTAAAACAAAATACTACAGTTCCCTTGATCCCAAGACTCCTTATATATACAGTGTCATTTCTCTACTACCCTTTGCAAAAAACTCCTTGACTAAGCTATTAATGTTTACTTATTTTACTTTCTCCTTGTCTCTTCTCACCCTCTCCTATTGTACATTCTTTTCTACCACTGCACAGAAACTGGTCTTAACAAGGCCCTTAATGATCTCCATTTTGCTAAATGCATTGTTCCTACTCTGCAACTTTTGACATCATTTGACAGTTGACCTCTCTTTGGTCAGCTTCCTTCTCGTCTTGTTGATATAGATGTCTCTTGGATTTCTTTCTTCCTCATTGGTTGGTGCATATCTTGTGTTTGCTCCTCTAGAGGCTGACTCCTCCCGGGCTCCTCTGTCCCTTCTGCTTCAGCTGATGTCCTCTGGTTCTGTGCCACATACCAGTTCATGCTGATGAAGTCCAAATTTATGTCTGTAGTCCTGATTCCTCCCCTGACCTCCAGACTCACGCAAGTGCCTTCCTTAAATCTTCAGTTGGATAACTCAAGAAATTAGAAACTTAGCCAAAATCGTACTCCATTTCTGCCTTTAAACCTACTTCTCCGAAAGTCTGCCCCATCTCAGTAAATTGTGCTGTGTCATATACCACTTGCTCAGACCAGACACCTGAAAAAGATCCTTGATTATAATGTTTACCTCCTACCCCACATTGGTTTCATGTTGGCTGTACCTTTTCAATATATCCTGATTTCGGCAGCCTCGCACCACTTCCAGTTACAATCTCAATCTAAATCATCACCAGCTCCTGCTTGTGCTGTTGGGTAGTGTCCAGTAACCGGTTTCCCTGGTTTCCCTGTGATTTTTGTCCTTGTTAAATCTCCAGGCTTTCAGGAGTGATCGTTTAGTGGTAACATCTGTTTATGTAACTCTTCTGCTTCAGTTCTCCAGTGACTTAGATGAAGTTCTTGTTACTGAGGCTAATATTTATTACACAGACCTGCGGTATTCTATGACATAAATGCTTTTCCTTAGACGCCAGGATCCCTGTTGGAAAACATTGCATCAGTAGGGCTTACTGGTATGTTTTGTTTCGTCTTCACACTGTTGGCCTACTTAATTTTTTAAAAATTAGTAACACTTAAAAATTGGAGGATTTTATATTAAATTAGACTTTTGTTCGAAAAACACTAGGTGTGCCTTCATTACTCAGTAGGGTAAGTAGTGGCTGGCTTCCTATAGATGAAGTATGTGTTCTCCAGTTTGCCACAGTCTCCGCCAGTCCCTTAAGTATCTCATAGCCAACTTGATCTACTTGGGAATATAACCAGGAAAACGTAGCCAACTTGATCTACTTAGGAAGATGACCAGGAAAACCACCCCTGCCATACGGTAGGTCATCATTCACTTGACTGATTTATTTTGAACAGTACTTTGTGCCAAGTACAGTTCTAAGCCCTGAGATAAAGCAGTGAAGACACAAAGCCTTGATGTCACTGATCATGCAATCCTTCAGACAGATAGTGTGTCACTAAACACATACCTCTCGTCAGGTGCTGATAAGTTCTATGTAGAAGAGTAAAGCAGGGGCAGGGCATATAGAATGGCAGGGGATACAGTTTTCGAGAAAATGCACAGGGCGGACCTCTGTTTTGAGGTTAAACTAAAACAGTGAGTGAAGGGGCTTTGGAAATCTTAGGAAGAAACTAATTGTGGAGAGGGGTCAGCACATACAGAGGTCTTGAGAAAATGTATTAGATGTGTCTGAAGGATAAGGCCTGTGTGGCTGCAAGTCAGGGATGGTGGAGCGGAATGACAGGTATAAGGAAATGAAGTGGGAGAGGGAAGCGGGGTCACATGGTGATTGATGGAGGGCCTAAGTCCATGTGGGATTTTTGATTTTCTTATGAGGAGGGAAACAATTGAAAGGTTTTCAGTAGGAGATGAGGTGAAATGACTTATTTTAAAACAATCCCTTTGGCTTCTTGTGGTGAATAAATTATAGCAAGGACAAGCATGGAAGGTCCTGTGGAGGCAGTTGTGGAAGTGAGAGGGGGTGGTGCCGTCAGCAGAGACAGCTGTGAAAGCTGGGAGCTGCACTTAGATGAGAAATCGAAGTTTGCGCCTGTCAGCTGTTCTGATGGTGTGATGCATACAGGATGTGGGAAAATGAGAGGAATCGAGGTGAAGGTTTTCAGCCAGAGTAACTAGGGGTGGATCGAGGTGCCATTTAGCAATGTGTTAAGCACTAGGAGAGTTCCTTTTTAGACATGTAAAACGTGAGAATCCTGTTTGGTGGCCAAGTAGGGATAGGGGATAAACTTTACCTAGAGGATAAGCTCACAGCTCTGTAACACAACCTGATTTTTAAAAGACCCAATCCTGTGAGTCCTGTAATAACACTAACAGTTCTTTGAACCCAGGGACACTGTTGTGTGTTTCTGTTTGTTTGTTTTTCTGTTTGTAACATGTAGTACTTGATACGGATTACATGCTTACTGATACTTTAAGATTCCAGAAATTCTGCTATAGTTCTGACCCCTGCTGTAAATGCCTGTTATTCCATTGTATTAGACTTCTGTGTACATTTTAAGAACTCTAGCATGACAGAAACATTCCTTTAATAGAGCTTGTGACTTACTAGAATCAGCCAAATGATACTAAATTTGTAGTCTTCAGAGTGAGTCTAGCAAACTACTTAATTTGTTAATGTCTCAGCAGTGTTTTAAATAACTTTGCAGGCGGAAATCCATGTATGAACAATTTTTTCATTACAGTGGAGCTGAATGGAAATGTGCTTTTGGGACTCCTTTGAGTAATTTTGTTTGAGAAGGTTTAACCCTTATGGCCAAACAATGTATAAACAAGCATTTGATAATTTTTGATTTACAAGTCTTGTTTAAATCATAACAATCTTAGCATCAAGCAGTAATTAGTATGTATTACTGTTCACTTTTAAATGTGAGAATACTCTGTAAGTAGGAATTATTTTCTGATATTATAAGCATTAACCTTATTTTGCAGATGAACAGAGTAAATGCAAGCGTATTTAAGTTGCTTAAAGACAAATAATTAAAGGTGGAGACAGCATTAAAATGTGATGTTTTAAGGATACATTATAGGGGAAATGTGGATGTATAATGGCAGTATTTAGACAAGCAGGATGACATTTCATTACTGTGTTCATATTAGCAAATAGTGATATTGTAAGAGAAATACAATGAAAGATTTTGCTAGTACTCAAGGGCCTAATTTTTGCTTTCCTTTATAGGAAGATTTTCAGTCAATGACTTACGGATTTAAAATGGCTAACAGTGTGACAGACCTTCGAGTTACAGGTAAAACAGTTTACAAGATGATTCACCAGTTTTGTGTTTGGATTTGTTTCCTGTTTAAACTCACTGTCTCTCTTTCTAGGCATGCTAAAAGATGTGGAGGATGACATGCAAAGAAGAGTAAAGGTATATTCCATTTCTCTTTGCTTTGCTATAGGATTTTTGAATTTTTCTACATGTGAAGTTACCTTTAGCTAATTACAGCTAGTGGAGGGAGGACCACCATCTTCCTTTATATATGCTGTGCCTTTTTTACAATGAATTTGAAAGCAGCTTAAGAGTAGGAGTTTCTGTGAATTAATGTTCCTTTCAAGTATTGAAAATTTAACCTTTAATATTTTTTCAATTTATGCCAGTGTTTTAGAATTATACTCTACTATTTTAAGAATAGCATAATATTCTAGAGTAAGTTCCTCAAAGGTAAGGACTATCTAACTTTGTATCTTCAATAGCTAGTACAATGTGTGCAGCGCAGTAGAAGACCTGGCATCCCAAATCTGGTGGAAGTCTTCTGTGGATGATATCCTTGAGTCAGACGTGACGATTTTATTCTCACAGAGATTTAAAAAGGAAGAAAGTTCTGTTTCTGCTGTTTTCCTACACTTGTGTAACACAGCATGGTTGTCACAAATGATTTTCTGTTATTGCCTTAGTTGATATTTATAATTGTGCAGTGAATTAGGCAATAAATTACACACAATACCCTAGTTTTAGATGAGGAAAATACAGCTTAAAGGTCTTAAGTAAGCTCTCTGAGACTAATAAAGGCACGTCACCAGGAAGTGGCAGAGCGGGGCTAGAACCCTGATCTGTCAGATCTTCCCACGGTGCTGCCCTGCAGTTGTCAGAATGGTCGTATGTCACTCATGTGTTAATGAGAGGTTTTGCATTATTAGTGTAGAAAAATCAGTGTTTACGGTGTGACTTTATTTTTATGATGTGATTTTTATAAAGATTACTATTTTTTTCTAACAGGATTAGTTTTGAGAACATCAGGACTTTAAATTAACACATCGTTTTAAAAGGAAAGAAGTACCATGTGCCATTTACTTTTACTATTTCATTGTTTTGCTTTTGCCATTTTTTAATACCTTACTCTTCGATATGATTATTATAATTTGTATCAAAGTGAACTTTCTGTATATAGTATTAATAGGAAAATAAATAGTAGATACCACTTTTTTCTTCCAGATATTTAAAATCAGATTCCTGCATATACTCAATAAGTTAATTTAGTGCTTTACTTTCTGTATTTATAAGCTAGTATTTCTACAAGTTTGTGTTTATTTTAATTCACCTTTTTTAAAATTTTAGAGTACTCGAAGTCGACAAGGAGAAGAAAGAGATCCAGAAGTTGAACTAGAAGTAATTGAACTTATTTTCTGGTAGATAATATCAGAGAAGTCTACCTCTTAATGTTGTAGTTTTATGAACTGCATTATAATTTATGGAAGCCCTTTTTAAGGTATTTCTTTAAAAGTTGGACATTGCAAGGGATTTTATTGCCCTTGTATTTTTTTGATAGAATGAAATCATGTATTTGAAAGAGCTGCGTTATCAAAGCTCTTCAATATTCCTGTGAGGTAGGAAGAAAAATAATTTTTTTACAGATGACACACCAAAACTTGGTAAAACTCAAAACTGGATAGTATGAAAAGTTGCTGAACCTTTATCGAGGTCCTTAATTTTCTGATTCTGTCTAAAGCATCTTTTTATGAATCCTATTAAAAATGCCAATTCAGTTTTTGAGATATTAGTATAATTTTTGACTTAAGGAAAAATCCATCCCATTGATAAAGAAGCTTTATTTTATATTTGTTTCAGTAGAATAGGCTTTATGTTTTCTACAGCTCATTTTCAGGCATTTAAAAGTGAAAGTGTTTGCAATGCAGTAAGTTATTACCATTGAGATTTACGTTAAAATACTATATTCGAAAATGAAATTCCTTTGACAGACCTTGCATCTTTTAACTTCTAGTCCTTATTTTTTTAGCACCAACAATGTTTAGCAGTATTCAGCAGAGTGAAATTCACTCGCGTGTTACTGACAGTGCTCATAGCCTTTACTAAGAAAGAGGTAAGGGCATTTTACTATAATCTGTTTTGGTGGGGTTTGTCTTTTGCGGGGAGGGATGGAGCGCCTTATTGAAGCAGTTCTGAGACTTTTCCATCAAAACACTCCCAACCACACATATACAGCATTGAGCATTTGGTATATTTTCATCTGGTGATTATGTAAATAAATATGTAATACTAGAGTAGTCCTGATAACTTTCCCAAAAAGTCACATGAATTTACATTTTGCTCCAAAGCATATCCATGTCTGTTGTTGATATATAAAAATAATACTTCATATTGCTTATTAATGGATATAATAATAGAGGTTGAAATTGCTTGTGGGTAATCCTATTTTGTGAATTGAAATGGAGAAAGCAAAAATGGGAATTTTAGGTAGACATCTTTCATTCAGTTAAATAATTAGCTATTGGATCTGTGTAGAACCAAAAGTAAGCCCTAGATGGTGAGTACTTTTTCTTTGTGTGTATTTGCATTAACTGAAGTCAATTACAGACTAATTTGTAGATAATTAGAAAGTGGTGAGTAGAGAGCCAACCTTTACCATTGATCTAACTTCTGAGTCTGTTGTTTTTCTGGGTTTTTTTTCAAATTTCAGCTTAATGAATAGCATAGTAGAAATGTTGAAATTGTCCAGTTGCCTGCAACTCGATTTTTTTTCCTTTCTTTTTTTAAAATACAAGATGGACAGAATAAGCCAGCAGTGTTTCCTATTAGTTTTTAATGGCTCCTACAAGATACAGAAATGGGTAAAAAATTAATCTCTATCCTAACAGGATCTGAGCATTCTGTATTAAGTGAATAGATTCTGAAAACCAATGTCATTGCAACATTTAATTTCATTATTGTTTATAGGATTTTCCTATTTAATGTATATCTTTCAGTGAAAGAATATGTAAGAATGTTTTTGGTGATTTATTTGCTAGACCAGTGCCGTTGCAGAAGCTCAGAAAGCGATGGCTCAGGCAGCAGATCTTCTTTCTGCCATTCATAATTCATTGCATCATGGCATCCAGGCTCAGAACGATACTACAAAAGGAGGTAATTGTCTGTTTTACTCCTATTCTTTCTTTCTTAACACATCCAGATTGTATAGTTTGGTTCTAAAATTTTGTGTCAGATTGTTTGGAACATGGAATGTTTTACCCTATAGACTTGTATAAAATGTACTATAGAACTTGGACCATCTCCTGTATCTTACTATTTGGGTTCTGAATAGTTACCCTGTCTGGTGATCATTCTGTGATTGTCAGCAGTATATTCTTTTTTAATCACCTCTCCCCTTTACTCCTTTGAGAGATCATCACCTCGATTAGTGTTCCCTGAATACTTGGCCTAGATATGCCGTCTGCAGCCTCCTTGTGCTCATACAGGCCTGTTAGAATGTGTTTTTAGTACATAATATTATAGTTGCTTGCCTGTTTGTCTTTCCATGACAGTATTTTAGGCCAGGAACTGTCTTATTTGTGTATCTCTGAAGTGCTTGGCACATTGTTGACAGTAGATTTTATTTATGAAATATGTCTTAAAATGAAAAGAATAATGTATCTTTGTTGTAAAAGTTGCAGCTGAGTTAACGTTTTACATAATTTGTAGCAGAAGTGATTTTTCAAACTGACTATAACAAGATGATAATTATATTCTCCTAAATTCTATACTTTTAGTAGGTGAATTATATGGTATGTTAATTGTATCTACGTAGAATTGTGATTAAACGAAAATGGTGCAGGGGTGCCTGAGTGGCTCAGGTGGTTAAGCATCTGACACCATCTCAACTCAGGTCTTGATCTCAGGGTGATGAGTTCAAGCCCTGTGTTGGGCTGCATGCTGGGTGTGAAGCCCGCTTTAAAAAAAAAAAAAAAAAAAGAAAGAAAGAAAATGGAGTAATGTTTTCAGAGTTTGGGTGAGAGGATATATTCTAATCTTGAATCCTAGTTTCAGGATATCCTTTAATTGTGAAGAAAGATAATTGTAGGTAAAGTCTCGAGATTAATCTCCCGAAAGCTTTTTAACTTACCACTGGGGTATGTGCTCCCAATAAAAGGGACTAACGAGATTCTGGAAGATGGCAGAGTGGGAGGATCCTTATGTCCCCTCATTTCACAAATACACCTCATAACACCCACATCAGTGTTAGTAACCCAGAAGACGGCCTGAGGACCAGCGGAACAGACTCTCCATGGAGAGAAGAGGCCACATGGAAGAGGGTAGGAAGGATGGAGATGTGCTCAGGAGTTAAGTGGACCATCAGGGCTGTCTCTAGGAATGAGGAACACTGAGGATGCAGTGAGAGGAGAGCAGCAGACCCCACATCAGGCAACGGGGGCCTGTGCTGGGAAGATAAGTTCCCATCACATTTGACTTTGAAAACCAGAGGGGTTTAACTTCTTGTGTTCTTAGAATCACTGGGGCTTAACACCTGGAACTTTAAAAATCAACAAGCTCAGCTCTGAGCCAGAGGACAATAGGAAATAGAGACACTGCCCTTCAAGAGATAGCGCAGCAGCAGTTTGAAAAACATCTGAGGTATATGGGAACAGGATTTATTTGCTGATCTCTGAAGTGTGCTGCAGGAGAAGAGATCTTCAGGAGACTTCTGTAGGTACAAAAGAGCTGGTGGGTACCATTTCCCTCCCCGTCTGCCCAGCCTGGATAAACAGACCAGTGCAGCACACACACTCTCCACCTAACTTCCTAACAGCACCTCCCACGTCTGCGGTCTTCTGTGATCCTACCCTCTCCAGCACCCCCACAGCAGGAGTTTTCCAAAGCCACTCCATTCCCCTTCACAACAGACCAGCACAGATCTTGCTAGCACTGTATGCCTCTCCTTGCATTCACCTGCAGACCCACCCCTCTAACACATCTTCAGCAGGAGTCCGTGCAGAGTGGTGCCACAAGCATGGCAGTGTGCAAGAATCCCCAACAGGGATCAGCACCTCTCAGAGCGACTCCTGCCCTGGGAGGGGGAAAGATAACACACTGATCTGATTGTAGGCCTTGCCCACCAACAAAAGTTGCTCAGGGGAAGACAGGGAGAGTGGCCTGTAGTACTGTGTGACCATGGCTCTGCCATACGCCTGGGTCTGAATCACCTCAAACCCAAGGCAGTGGCAGAGTGGCCCATGAACAATACAGCCACCGAACTGTTCAGAACAAACGGGCAAAGAGAGCCATTGCAGATGACTGCACTGAAGACAAACACAGCTCAGCAACAATAGTAAGGTGCACACAACATCCAGACACTCTGAAGCACCAGGTTCTGATGTACAGAGGACGTTGTACTGCAGGGCACCATGGGATCTCTTCTTCATAAGGCTGCTACTGTCAAAAGCAGGAGACCTAGCTGACTTTCCTAAACATGGAAACACACACAGAGAGTTAGACACAATGAGAAGAGAGGAGCAGGTCCCAAATGGAAGAACAAGATAAAATCACAGCAAGAGACCTAAATGAAACTGAGGTGAGTAATATGCCTGATATGTCATTCAAAATGTAAAGATATTTGCCAGGTTTGAGAAGAGAGTGGGAAATCTAAATGAGATCCTCAATGTGGAGATAGAAAACAGAAAAGAACCCATCAGAGATGAAGCACTCAATAACTGAAATTAAAATACACTACAGGGGGCGCCTGGGTGGCTCACTTGGTTAAGCATCTGACTGTTCAGGTCAGGATCTCATGGTTCACAAGATCGGGCCCCACATTGGGGGCTAACATTCACATTATAGGGATCCAAGAAGGAGAAAAGAGGGCAGAAAAATTACTTGAAGAAATAATAATGGAAAACTTCCTGCATCTAAGGAAGAAAACAAATCCATCCAGGAAGTACAGAGAGTTCCCAACAAAATCAACCCAAGGAGTTCCATACTAAGATACATAGTAGTTAGGGCCACCTGGGTGGCTCAGTTGGTTAAGCGTCCAACTTCAGCTCAAGTTATGATCTCATGGTACATGAGTTCGAGCCCCATGTCAGGCTCTGTGTGTACAGCTCAGAGCCCAGAGCCCGCTTCAGATTCTGTGTCTCCCTCTCAGCCCTTCCCCCACTCATGCTCTGTCTCTCTCTGTCTCTTAAAAATAAATGTTAATAAATTTTTTTTTAAATACATAGTAGTTAAAATGGCAAAACAGGGATAAAGAGATTTTTAAAAGCAGCAAGACAGAAAACAGTTATATACAAGAGAAACCTGATAAGGCTATCAGCTGATTTTTTAGCAGAAACTTTGTAGGCCAAGGGAGTGACATGATATATTCAGTGTGCCAATAGAAAAGTCTATCCGACAAGATTGCCATTTAGTATAGAAGGAGAGATAAGAGTTTCCCAGACAAAAGTTAAAGGAATTTATAATCACTAAGCCAGCTCTATAAGAAATGTCACGAGGCACCTGGGTGGCTCAGTTGGTTAAGTGTACAACTTCAGCTCAAGTCATGATCTCATGGTTCATGGGTTCGAGCCCCGCATCTGGCTCTGTGCTGACCGTTCAGAGCCTGCTTCGGATTCTGTGTCTCCCTCTCTTTTTGCCCTCCCCTGTTCATGCTCCATTTCTTTCTGTCTCAATAATAAATAAACATCAAAAAAAATCACAGGGAACTCTTATGAGTGGAAAGGAAAGGCCATAAGCAGGCCTTAAGTGCATAAGTAGGAAGCACAAAAGCTGTAAAGTAGGTATATTTAGAAATCAGTCAAGGGATTCACAAAAGGATGTAAAGTATGACACTGTATACCTAAAACATGGGGGAAGAAGAGTAAAACTGTAGTGCTTTTAGAATGGGTTCAAACTTGGGGTGTGCTGGACTTGGTTTTAGCTCAGGTCATGATCTCTCAGTTCACGAGTTCAAGTTCCACATATGGCTTTGTGCTGACAGCATGGAGCCTGCCTTGGATCTTACCTCTCTCTCTCTCTCTCTCTCTCTGCCCTTCCCCTGCTTACTCGATTGCTCGCTCTCAAAATAAATAAACTGAAAAAATATATGTATTAGAACTGGTTCAAAGTCAAGCAACGATCAAATTAATATAGACTGCTATACAGGAAAGTTGTTATATATAAACATAATGGTAACCACAAATCAAACACTGGTAATAGATACACAAAAAATAAAGAGAAAGAAATCCAAGTATATCAAACTATTTCAAGAAATTAATAGAGGAAGGAAAGCTTCACTTAAGAAAGCCAACAGACCACAAGAGAAGAGAGCAAGAGAAGAACTACAAATCCAACCATAAAACAAATAACGATAAATACATACCTATCAATAGTTAGTTTGAATGTAAAAGGACTAGATGCACCAATCAAAAGATGTAGGGTAGTGGAATAGATTAAAGCATAAAGCAAGATTCATCTTTATGCTGCCTACAGGAGACTCATTTCAGACCTAAAAACACATGCATATTCAAAGTGAAGGGATGGAAAAGCATATATCAGGCAATTGGAAGGGAAAATAAAGCCAGGGTATAATAATACTTAAATCAGACAAAACAGACTTCAAAGCAAAGACTATGATGAAATGGAGGATACTACATAATCATAAAGGCAACAATCCCAACAAGAAGATACAACATTGTAAATATATATGCACCCCAAATGGGAGCACCCAGATATGTAGAGCAGCTGTTAACAAATATAAAAGGAACTAATCGCTAGTAATATAATAATAGTAGGAGATTTTAACACCCTACTTACTTCAATGGCTAGAACATCCAAGCAAAATCAACAAGAAACAATGACTTTGACACATTGGACCAGATGGATCTAATATATTGGGAACACTGCACCCTAAATCAGCAGAATGCACATTCTTTTCAGGGGTACATGGAACATTCTCCAGAATAGATCACACGTTAGGCCACAAAACAAGTCTCAAGAAATACAAAAAAGTTAAAGACATACCATGCATCTTTAACAACCACAATGCTATAAAACTTACAAATCGACCACAAAAAAAAAGTCTGGAAAGAACACAAATACATGGAGGTTAATAACGTACTACTAAACGATGAATGGGTCAACCAAGAAATCAAAGAGGAAATAAAAGAATACGTGGAGACAAAATGAAAACAATGGTTTGGGGTGCAACAGAAGCAATTCTGTGAGGGAAGTTTATAGCAATACAGACTTACCTCAAGAAGCAAGAAAAATCTCAAACAACCTAACTTTACATCTAAAGGAGCTAGAAAAAGAACAGGGGTGCCTGGGTGGCTCAGTTAAGCATCCAAGCATTGATCTAGGCTCAGGTCATGATCTGGTTTGTGAGATCAAGCCCTATGTCAGGCTCTGTGTTGAGAGAGTGGAGCCTGCTTAGGATTCTCTCTCTGCCCCTCTGTTCCATCTCAAAATCAATAAATACATTTCAAAAATAGAAAAAGAACAAAACCCCAAGAATAGATTAATGAAACCAGGAGCTGGTCCAAAGATCAACAAAACTGATAAACCATTAGATTCACCAAAAAGAAGAGAGAAAGAGAGAAAGGACTCCAAGTAAAAAAATGAAAGAGGTGAAATAAAAACCAACACTACAGAAATACAGAAGCCTATAGGAAAATGTTATGTAAAATTGTATGTCAACAGATTGGGACAATCTGGAAGAAATGGATACATTCCTGGAAACATATAAACTACTAAAACTGAAGCAGGAAGAAATAGAAAGTTTGAACAGACCAATTACCAGGAATGAAATTGAATCAGCAATCAAAAACCTCCCAACAAACAAAAGTTTGGGACCAGATGGCTTCACAGATGAAGTCTACCAAATATTTAAAGAAGAGTTAATACTACTTCTTGTCAAACTATTTTAAAATAGAAGAAGGAAAACATATAAATTCGTTTTATGAGGTGAGCACTAGCCTGATACAAAACCAGATTAAGAAACTACAATAAAGGAGAACTACAGGACAATATTTTTGATGAACATAAATGCAAAGTCTTCAACAAAATACTAGCAAACCACATTCAACAATACGTTAAAGAAATTGTTCACCATGATCAAGTGGAATTTATTCCTGAGATGCCAGGGTGGTTCAGTATATTTGCAAATCAGTCAACATGATGCATCACATCAACAAGAGAAAGGATAAAAATTATAGGATCATTTCAGTAGATGCAGAAAAAGCATTTGACAAAGTACAACATCCATTCATGATTTAAAAAAAAAACAAACCTTGAAAAAGTAGGTATATCTGACTATAATGAAGGTCATATATGGAAAAAGCATAGCCAACACACTCAGTGCTGAAAAATTGAGTTTTTTTTCCCTAGGATCAAGAACAAGACAATGATGTCCAGTCTCACTACTTTTATTCAACATAGTACTAAAAGTCATAGCCATAACCAGTCAGACAAGAAAAAAGAAAAGGCAAGCAAATTGATAAGGAAGAAGTAAAGCTTTTACTGTTTGCAGATGATATGATACTGTGTGTAGAAAACCCTAAAGATGCCACAAAAAAAACTAGTAGAACTGATAAATGAATTTGGTAAGATTGTAGGGTACAAAGTCAATACACAGACATCTGTTGCATTTCTATACACTAATAATGAAGTTGTAGGAAGAGAAATTAAGAAAACTATCCTATTTACAATTGTGTCAAAAATAATACCTAGGAATAAACTTAACCAAGGAGGTGACAGACTCTGAAAACTATATAAAGTGTTGAAAGAAATTGAAGATAACACAGATGGAAATTCTGCCCATGGGTTAAGAGAACAAATATTGTTAAAATATCCACAAAAGAATCTACAGATTTAACATAATCCCTGTGAAAATACCAACAGCATTTTTCACAGAACTAGAACAGGTAATCCTAAAATAGCCAAAGCAATCTTGAAAAAGAACAAAACTGGAAGTATGTGAATCCCAGATTTCAAGGTATACTACAAAGCTATAGTAATCAATGCCGTATGGTACTGGCACAAATATAGATCAGTGAAACAGAATAGAGAGCCCAGAAATAAACTCATTATATGGCAAATTAATCTTTGACAAGTGAAGACTATGCAATGGGAAAAAGACTCTCTTCAACAAATGGTGTTGGAAAAAGTGAACAGCTACACGTTAAAGAATGAATCTGGGCCATGTTATGTCATAAACAAAACATAAACTCAAAATGAGTTAAAAACTTAACCTGAAACCATAAAAATCCTAGAAGAAAGTACAGGCAGTAATTTCTCTGCCGTCAGCCATAGAAACATTTTTTTTTAGATAGCTCCCCTGAGGCAAAGGAAAGAAAAGCAAACATAAGCTATCAGGACTAAACTAAAATTAAAAGATTCTATACAGCAAGGGAAAGCAAACAAAATGACAGCTTTCTGAAAGGGAGAAGATATTTACAAATGACATATCTGATACAGAATTAGTATCCAAAATATATTAAAACTTTCTACAGTTCAACACCAGAAGCCCCAAATAATCCAATTTAAAAGTAGAAGTCAGAAACAGACATTTCTCCAAAGAAGACATACAGATGGCTAGTAGAGACTTGAAAAGATGCTCAGTGTCGTGTCACTCATTCTCAGGGAAATGCATATCAAAACTACAATGAGCTATCACCTCATATCTATGAGAATGGCTAATATCAACACAAGAAACCAGAGCTGGCAAGGATATAGAGAAGAATGAACTTCTGTGCACTGTTGGTAGCAATGCAAACTAGTACAGCCACTGTGGAAAGCAGTAGGGAAGTTCCTCAAGAAATTAAAAACAGAATTGCCATATAATCTAGTAATTCCACTACTGGGTATTTAGCTAAAGAAAAGGAAGACACTATTTCAGAAAGATATATGTACCCTGTGTTTATTGTAGTATTATTTACATTAGCCAACTATGGAAATAGCCTGGGTTTCCATTGATAGGTGAATAAAGTATATGACACACACATACACACACACAGAGGAATATTAGCCATAAAAAAAGAATGGACCTTGCCATTTGCAACAACATGGATGGATCTAGAGGGTATAATGGCTAAGTGGAGTCATAGTAGACATATACCATATTTCACTCATGTGAAATTTAAGAAATAAATGAACAAAGGAAAAAAGACAAAAATCAGACTCTTAAGTGTAGAGAACAAACCTGTGGATACTAGAGGAGAGGTCGGGGAGAGAGGATGGGTAAAATAGGTGAAGGAGATTGGAAATACACTTGTCATGATAAGCACTGCGTAATATGTAAAATTGTTGAGCACTATATAATGTGTCTGAAACTTAAGACTGTATGTTAATTTCACAGGAATTTAAAAAAACAACAGTGAGTACATCAAGAAATGGGAAAGCATGGAATTTTGGGAATACGAGAATCTAGCATGAGAGAATGATCAAGAAAATCCTCAGGGTAATTATGCAGTGATTTCACCAGATAGTAATTCAGCAGTGTATACACAGTGAAAAAGTTTAGGTTGGAGACCATCACAACGCTCTAGGGGAGATGTCTCAAATATAAGACTTCTTGTCACCAGTAAAAGTAATGCAGTCGCTCTTGTGTGTCAGAGAATTGGCCAGCGATTTGGGGTTGAAATGTTAACTATGTAGAAAGAAGACGCACATACAGTAAGCAATGATTAACCCAAAATAAATCTAAAAGCTAGTTATTTCCATGTTTGCAAAGTTTTCCATGACCTAGGTATAAGTATCATTTACATAATGTTGTACATGCCTGAATATTGATCATGATAAAATTATGATTTAACCATATTAGAGATGAACGGGCAGAAGTGTGTATATATGCATGTAATTTATACATGCTTGTAGTATACGTACATATCTCTGACTTCCTGAAGATGAAGGAGTAAGTCAGACATAATGTGTAAAACTGAAAAAATATGGAGTAGCATTTTAAGCCTGTTATTTGGTGATATGGCAGTAAATTACAAAAGAAATACCTAAGAGGAAGTGGAAGAGATTGCCTCATTTGGTAATATGGCACCTTTAACCTCTTGAGGACTGAACTTAGTGCTGAAACAGAAACTTTGCTTCCTCAGTCTGGTTGATTTTATTTACCAACTGGCAGTATACAAGAGATGGGAGTTGACTTTATTTGAAGTCACAACCCATTAGAGAGGCCTGTGAAATGATGTACTTGTGCCAGAAACTTGAGTTTACTTTTTTCCAGTTGAGATACAGCTGACATATAACATTAGTTCCAGTTATATACCATAATGATTCATATTTATATTACTCTTTTAATCAAAACATTTTTCTTCTTAAAAGAAAATCTACACACAGTCCCACACATGTGGGTGTTTGCGTGTAATCCAGAAGACTTTTGTTTTTTGGATGGTAAAGATATCGCTGCAGCTTCTCTGTACAACCAACTGAAAACTATAAAGAACATGAGAAACAGAATCCTCCCAACTTCTTAAAAAATAGGAAATCCTTATAATACAAATAAAAATAGAAGGGCTTAAAAAAAAAAAAGTAAAGGGCTGCTAATCACATTAGCAGTAGAACCCAGATGAGGGATGGATTCCAAGATTTCTTGGTGTAAACAAAAGTGGACCAGCAAAGCACCTGTTTTCCAAAGTAGTTGGTGTAATCTGAAAGACAAAATCAGGGACTCTTTTGGAATAAAATAAGAGTTGGGTGTTCAGGTTGGCTATGGGAACTGGTCTGATTAATATCCTGGGGATACAAGGGAGGTAGGGCCATGCAAATATGCTGGAGATGTTACTTCTGCAAGATGGAGAGGATGCTAATTAGCAGTCTAGCAACTGGTAATTTTTGTTCAATGAAGGAGATAAATAACTTCTTTTGCATGCTCATACAGGCACATCATATGAGGCTTAACTGCAAGTCAGTGAGGCTTCCTGTTAGTCTAGAGTACTATTCTTAGCATCTCAGCCAAGTAATTGCCTCAGGAAGCATACATTCAGTGATACAATATTCAGAAAGCAATTGCTTGATATTTATACACAGATGTTCCAGAAATGTAATGAGCAAACAAGAAAAACAAAAGGCAGATGAAAAACACAAACCAGAGGAATTTTTCTGTACAACTTCAAAGAATTTGTTAAAAAATTAAAGAACTATAAAACAAGACTACAAAACAGAAATACTAGAACTAAAGTAAGAGATAACAACATAGTATTAGTGAGCAAGCAGAGCTCAGCTAAGAAAGAGAAGAGAAAAATCCTGAAAGTGAAAACATAAAAAGAGCGGTATCTGGATGGCTCAGTTGGTTAAACATCCAGTTCTGTATTTCAGCTCAGGTCATGATTTCATGGTTCATGAGTTCAAGCCTTACATCAGGGTCTGCGGTGATGGTGCAGAACTTCCTTGAAATTCTTTCTCCCTCTCTGTCTCTCTGCCCCTCCCCTGCTGGCTCACGCTCTCTCTCTCTCGAATAAATAAAAGGAAGAAAGAAGATAGTAAAAAGTATGCTACCCATTGCCAAAAAGCTACAGAGGACATGGAGATCAGGACTGTGAAAATAAGCAAAAGGAAAGTGAATAAAAATATTTGACATATTAGAAAATAATAGCCAAGCAAGATTCAATATATTTATAATTGGTGTCCCTTAAGAGAGTAACTAAATAATGGATCAGGAAAGAAAACGTTAAACTTTTCTAGAAAGAAGCAAGTACAGTTAAATTTACAGGCTTAATTGGAAGGCTACAATAATATAATGTCCTAGGCAAAATTGATAAGTATTGTTAGAGATATCCTAGTAAATTACTTTAGAAATAAAGCAACAATTATGTGTGCAGCCTGACTTCAGAGTCCTTCACATCAGCATTCAACACACAAACTAGAACAGAGTCTAAAAGTTCTTGGGTAAAGAAATGTGATCTCAGAATTTCATATCTTTTACGTGCCACTCAGACTAATATTAAATTTCCAAGGACTCTGGAAATATTTTTTCTTTGACTTTCCTGGGAGAGAAAGATTAGAATAAAGAGTGAAACTAAGCTTACTGAGATGTAAATGAAAAAGCTATGGCATAAAGGATGGTCAGTAAGTAGTAAATCCATTTCATTATAGGCAGTTGATTTTTACTAAATATAACTAAAGTGTCATGAACCTTGATAATATAAAAGTAATCATTTAAAAATCAAGCAGTAAAGGAGGAAAGAAAAATTTTCTTTGTATATTGTTTGTATCCAAAGGCCTTAGTTAACAGTCAACAAATTGATCATAGAAATATAGTTATATTTAAACATACAAAGGTAACTGATGATGATGGAGATAATTCTAATTTGGTGGGTAAAGGGAGGTGAAAATCATTGATTTTCGTGGGTGAGGAATTTAATAGATGCCTGTCTGAAGATATAGAACCTTAGAGATACTCAGACACTTACAGTTAGTAAATTTAAGAAAACTTCCCAATTATCAGAAAGAAAATATACCAAAGTAAATGATAGTGAAAGAAAAAATTAAAAGCAGTACAAAGGAGAGCATGTATTTCTTGTGACATTGGAACAAAACTAAGAACTGCTTCTT
The DNA here is from genome assembly GCF_006229205.1 of Suricata suricatta. Taxonomy (NCBI): domain Eukaryota; kingdom Metazoa; phylum Chordata; class Mammalia; order Carnivora; family Herpestidae; genus Suricata; species Suricata suricatta. The sequence goes on along the minus strand of NC_043712.1, from coordinate 65,308,695 downwards.
GCTGTTCTTTCCTTCTGCTCTTAAAAAAATTCAGTCCTGAAGCCATGAAGTAGGCCTGAGCAAGCTGTGCACCTGTACTGGAGCAGGATGTTGGAGCCTGACCCGGGACCGGGATGGTGTCCACAAAGGGAACAGTGTTGTAGCCATGTGGCTAAGAAGGATGTGATCACAGCAGGACATTCCTCAGGGCCGTCACAGCCTGTGTGGGGAGAGGATATGTCTGTTAGAATGGTAGTGGAGTGAAGCAGGCATAAAGAGGTGGGCCTAGAACAAGATTTTGGAGGGAGGACTTCATCATGAATGAACTGCCTGGCTAGATTCGCTGCTTCAAAGTAGGTGAGAAAGGGTGTCTGCACATGGGGCAACTGAACTTTGGGCTTTCAGAGCCTAGACAGTATCAGGAGGGTGACTGCATGGGAACAACTTGGCTCAGTGTGTCAACAGCCTAAATACGGTGAGGAGAGTGTGTGTGGGAGAGCAGCCTAGTGCAGGATTTTATAACCTAAACGGAATGTGGGGACCCAGACAGGGTGAGGAGGGCATGTGAGTGTAGCCTGGCCTGGAGTAGTAGAACCTTAGACAGATTTCATAGAGGTCGCCGGGTGCCTGGTTGTTGGAGACTGTACAAGGAAAGAAGGGCATCTGTGTGTGGAGGTGGCCTGGTGTGGGGTTTCAGAACCTGTGCATGTTGAAGAAAGTGTTTCAGTGGAAAGGTATCCAAGTACAGGTTGTCAGATTAGAAGCAGAGTGAAAAGAGCATTATACAGGAGAACAGCCCAGCACTGAATGGCAGAGCCTAAGCAGAAAGAAGAGAGTGTCAGAATGGAAAGATGTCTCTGTGAAGGGAGTTGTAGCTGAACCAGGCTGAAAAAAGGTATCTGTACATAAAAGAGGCCTGGCATGGAGTTTCAGAGCTTAAATGGGGTGAAGAGTCAGCTCTGTGGAAGAATGGCCTGGCATGAGGTGTAGGAGCCCAAACAGGCTGGGTACTGTGATGGCTTGGCATATGAGAACCTAAATAAGGTGAGAGCACATCTGTGTAGGGGAGGTGGGTGTCATTGATAGGAGATGGTAATGGGCAAAGTGATGGCCCTAAGCATCAAGGTCCTAATTCTCAGAACCTTATTTGTGGTTAAGTCAAGATCTTTTGATTATCTTGGATTTATCCTTGGATTATCTGGTTAGGCCCTAAATAACTGCCTAGGTGTCTTTTAAAAGAGAGGCCTAGAGGGATTGGACACACACACACAAAAGGAGAAGATGATGTAAAGACAGAGGTGGAGATTGGCATGAGCAGCTATAGACCAAGGAATTCAGATAGCCATAGAAGTTGGAAAAACGAGAACAGACTTGCCCTTAGAGCCTTTGGACGGAGTGCCACTTTGCCAACACCTTGATTTCAGCCCATGAAACAGATATTAAACTTCTGACTTTTAGAATTATGAGAGAATAAATGTTTTCACCCACTTTCTGAGAATTTGTTATAACAGCCTTAGAAACTAACCCAAAGCTTAACTATAGTGAAATTGATCAGCTATAAAAATGTATTGAGAATTGTGGTATGTCACATTTTTCAGTGTTGGGGAGTTGAGTTATGCTAATTTCTAGAAAGGGAGAAAAGTAGATTGTACTCTGTAGTGTGGAATTGAAAATAAAGGAGTGGGAATAAATTCATAGTTTTGTTTACTTTAGAGAGAGTACAAATGGGGGAGGGGGCAGAGCTGAGAGAGTCTTAACTAGGTTCCATGCTCATCCCATGACCCTGGGATCATGACATGAACCAATATCAAGGGTTGGATGCTCAACTGACTGAGCCACCCAGGCATCCCAATTCCTGGTTTTTAATATATAGATATAGATATGTAGATTTGTGTGTATATGTATGAATATGTATGTGTGTATATGTAAACAGATGTATGTGTGTCCTCATATGTACATATATTTCCTGGCTCTGTCATCCAGAGAACCTGAGAGCAGTGATACCCTAATATGGAAAATGTCTGATGTCTTGCTTCCCAAGACAGTTATCCACTAAAAGGAACTAGGGGTGGGAGTTGACCAAGATGGTGATATAGGATGCTCCCTTCTTCCATGGACACATTATTAAATGTACAGCTACACATGGAACACTTCTTTCTGAATGAGATCCAGAAACTACCTGAGTAAGTCCTACAAGTCAGACAGATGAGAAAATACCTAAATTAAAACAGGTAGGAAAGGCTAAGACACCCTCAACTACTATGAGCTGCTGAAAGCAGAGGAGGAGGCTTGGACCATCAAAAGTTTGAGAGACAGCTAGGAGCTTGGGCTTGCCTAATCTGCCAGGTTCATCTACATGATACCCCTCTGTCAGGACTAGGAAAGGTGGCATTTTATCTGATACTCAGAAAACAGTCAAAATGAAGAAATGAAGGAATATGTTCTAAACAAAACAAGAAACATAATCAGAAACAAGCCTTAATGAAGCAGAGATAGGTAATTTACCTAATTGAGAGTTTAAAATAACAGGCATAAAGATTCTCTCCAAGGTCAGGAAGCAATGTATGACTAAAGTGAGAATTTCTACAGGACATAGAAAATATATAAAGGACCAAACAAATCACAGAGCTGAAGAATACAATTACTGAACTGAAAAATTCAATAGAGGGTTTCAAAGCAGACTAGATCAAGTGGGAAAAAAAAGATCAGCAAACTTGATGGGGCAGTGGAATTCCTACAGAGGAGGGGGAAAAAAGATACGGGATTTATGGGACACCACCATCAAAAACAACCAACATATGCATTACAGTGGCCCCAGAAGGAGAGAGAGAGAGAGAAAGGAGCAGATGGCTTGCAGAAAAAAAGAGCTGAAAACTTTCCTAAATTGGGGAAAGAAATAGACATCCAGATCTAGGAGGGCTAGGAAGTACCAAGCAAGATAAATACAGAGACCCACACCAAGACATATGATGAAATTGTGAAAAGTTAAAGACTAGAGACGGTTGAAAGCAGCAAAAGAAAAGCAACTTGTTACATAAAAGGGACCCTCCCCCCCCCCCACCCGCCCCGTAAGACTGTCAGCAGAGTTTTCAATAGAAACCTTGTAGGCCAAAAGGGAGAAGGATCATATAATCAAAGTGATGAACAAAAATCCTGCCAACCCAGTTTACTTTACACAGCAAAGATATTCAGAACTGAAGGAGAGAGTTTTCCAGGTAAGCAAAAGCTGAGGGAGTTCATCATCACCACATCCACCTCACAAGAAATGTTAAAAGGAGTTCTTCAAGATGAAATGAAAGAATGCCAGTTAGTAGCTGGAAATCGTTTAAAAGTATAATACTGGTAAAAGTAAATACATGGTTACATTCAGAATAATCACTTGTAACTCTAGTATGAAGGTTAAAAGACAATATTAAAAAATATCTGTACCTACAGTAATTTAATGGATACACATTGTGAAAAGGTGCCTATTGTGACATCAAAAACAAAATATGAGGCAAATGACATATCAGATAAAGGGTTAGTATACAAAATCTATAAAGAACTTACCAAACTTAACACCCAAAAAACAAATAACCCAGTGAAGAAATGCACAAAAGACATGAATATACACTTCTCCAAAGACAACATCCAGACAGACAACCGACATGAAAAAATGCTCAACATCACTCATCATCAGGGAAATACAAATCAAAACAACAATGAGATACTGTAACCTCACAACCTGTCAGAATGGCTAACACCAACAACACAGGCAACATCAGATGTTGGTGACGATGTGGAGAAAGAGGATCTCTTTCACCGCTGGTAGGAATGCAAACTGGTGCAGCCACTCTGGAAAACAGTGTGGAGGTTCCTCAAAAAATTAAAAACAGAACTGCCCTACGACCAAGCGATTGTACTGCTAGGTATTTATCCAGGGGATACAAGTATGCTGTTTTGAAGGGCACATATACCCCAATGTTTATAGCAGCACTACCAACAATACCCAAAGTATGGAGAGAGCCCACGTGTCCATTGATGAATGGATAAAGAAGATACATATATATGTGTGTACACACAATGGAGTATTGGCAATCAAAAAGAATGAAAATCTTGCCATTTGCAACTATGTTGATGGAAGTAGAGGGTATTACACTAAGTGAAATTAGAGAAAGACAAATATATGACTTCACTCGTATGAGGATTTTAAGACACAGAACAGATGAACATAAATGAAAGCAAAAATAATATAAAAACAGGGAGGGGGAGGGGCACATGGGTGGCTCAGTCGGTTAAGCATCCAACTTCTGCTCCGGTCATGATCTCGCGATTCATGGGTTCAAGCCATGCATCAGGTTCTGTGCTGACAGCTCAGAGCCTGAAGCCTGTTTTGGATTCTGTGACTCCCTCTCTCTCTGCCCCTTCCCTTGTTCCTCGGTCTCAAAAAATAAACATTAAAAAAAAAAAACAGGGAGGGAGACAAAACATAAGAGACACTTAAATATGGAGAACAAACAGTTACTGGAGGGGTTGTAGGAGGGAGGATGGGCTGAATGGGTAAGAGGTATTAAGGAATCTACTCCTAAAATCGTTGCACTATATGCTAACTAACTTGGATATAACTTTTAAAAAATGAATACTAAAAAAATATATGGGGGGGCAGAAGCTTTTGTATGTGTTTGAAGTTATCAGCTTAAAATAGACTGTTATAAATATGTTTTTTGCAAACCTTGTGGCAACCACAAAGCAAAAACCTATAGTAGAAATACCAAATGTAAAGAGAAGGATTCAGAGCATACCATTATAGAAAATCACCAAATACCAATGAGAGAACAAAGAATAAAAGGAACACAGGAATTACAGAATAATCAGAACACAATTAACAAAATAACAAATGGTAAATCTATAACTGTCAATAGTTACTTTAAATGTAAATGGACTAAAATTTCCAATAAAAAGATACAGATTGTAAATATTTGTCAGTTTTGTATATCTTTTCAAAAACCAGCTCTTAATTTCATTGATGTTTTCTGTTACGGGGGAGTAGGGGGTCTCCATTTATTTCTGCTCTGGTCTTTATCATTTCCTTCTGCTAACTTTGAATTTAACTTGTTCTTTTTCTAGTTCCTGAGGTATAAAGTTAGGTTATGTATTTGAGATCTTTCTGATTTCTTAATATATGCATTTGTTCGTATAAACTTCCCTCTAAGAAATACTTTTCCAGCATCCTGTAGATTTTGGTATGTTGTGTTTGCATTTTCATTTGTTTCTAGATGTTTTTTGATTTCCCTTTTGATTTCTTCTTTGACTCATTGGTTGTTTAGTTTCGACATATTTGTAAATATTTTTTTATTTTTAGTTCATACTGTTATGGTTGGGAAAGATAGTTGGTATGATTTGCCTTTTTAAATTTACTAAGATTTGTTTTGTGACCATTGATCTGTCATTGAAAACATTGTATGTGCGCTTGAGAAGAATATGTATTCTATTGGATAGAATGTTCTGTGTACGTCTTGTTAAATTCCATTTAGTTTAAAGTATACCTCAAGTTTCCTTAATTGATTTTTTGTCAGGATGATCTATCCATTGTTGAAGGTGGATATTGAAGTCCCCTACTGTTAATGTGTTGTCTGTTTCTCTGTTAAGATCTGTTTATATGTTTAGGTGCTTCTATGTTGGGTACACAAATAATGATTATTTTCTTGATAAATTGACTCCTTCATCGTTATGTAAAAAAAATTCTTAATGTTTATCTTTGAGAGAGAGAGCGTGCACATGCAAGTGTGGGAGGGCAGAGAGAAGGATTCACAGAATCCAAAGCAAGGTAGCTCCAGGCTCCAAGCTGTCAGCACAGAGCCCATTGTGGGGCACAAAACCACAAACTGTGGGATCATGACCGGAGCTGAAGTTGGACACCTAACCGACTAAGCCACCCAGACACCCTGACCCCTTTATCATTATATCATGACTGTCTTTGTTTTTTATTTTAGTCTTTGGTTTTATTACAGTCGATTTTGTGTGATCGAAGCCCTGCCTTCTTTTGGTTTTCATTCACATGCTTTTTCCATTAATCTGTTTTTCAGCTTTATTTATGGTAGCCAATGCATAGAAACAATCTTAGTGTCTGTTCTTAAATGAATGTATACAGAAAATGTGTATATACACACAATGGACTTCAGCCATTAAAAAAGATGTCATTTGTGACAGTGTGAATAAATATGGAGAGCATTATACAAAGTTAAGCCAGAGAAAGGCAGATACTGAGCAGTAGAACTTAACATGTGCAATCAGAAAAACCCAAACAACCTTGAACTTGTAGAAACAGAGTAAAAAGATGGTTGCTAGAGGCTTGGGGAAATGTGAAGAAGTTGGTAAAAGGGTATAAGCTTTCAGTTGTAAGGTTAGGGAATCTAATAACGTGTGAACATGGCAACTGTAAGTTATAACACTGCATTGTATACTAGAAATTGCTAAGAGAATAGAACTTAAATGTTTTCACCCAAGGAAAAGAACAGTAAACATGTGAGGTGATAGTTGTATTAATTAACTTGATGGGGATGGGGTATCCTTTTATAGTTTATACATATATCAAACTATCACATTGTACACTTCAAGTATCTTACAATTTTATTGCCAATTATGCCTCAATAAAGCAGAAAATAGTATACGAAAATGAAAGGAACTAGCACCTCCTGAGGAAGGTGAGTCCAGGGTCAGGGTAGGGGAAGAAGGTGATGGGCCTGGAATATCTTACTGTGCTAGAAGTGAGTCTATGTTTGGTGAATGATAGGGACATGTCAGACACAGAAAGCAGTTTCAAAGGGCATTCATAACAGTATATACAAGTTGGGACAACTTGAGCATCAGAGTAAATAATTCTAATAGATCATAACCTATCGAATAAAAGAAGAAGCCACCATTTGATTATGATGAGCATAAATATTTGTTAACCTGGACCCCAAATATTTGTTAACCACAAATTGGAAAGGAGTAACTATAGTGAAGAAGCCTGTCAGACACCAGCTTAATCAGCTGATCAAAATTACCAGTAGGGAATCAAATCTGCACTTTGCTGATAGAGTGCAGTGAAAAAATTGGGACCTCACTTCTGTCATAGTCCAAAGATTCATAGTTTGAGTCTAATCATGAGGAAATAAGACAAGCCCACATTGAAGGCCAATACACAAAATTGCTGCCGTGGTGCTGTCTGTGGGGTTACCCAGTAGCCACTGCCCAGCCTCAGCTCCAGGATGTGAGGACTCATGTCTACCCTATAGAAGACCATGTCTCAAAGAAATTTTCTCGAGTTTAGAAATATTATAATTGCTTCCTTGCGCTTGTCTTTTGGTTTAAATTTTATCTTTGAATTTAATATTTGACCCCAGGAAATAGGCCCAGGAGTGTCAGCTTCTTGGTCTTTCCAACATGGAAAGAGACTAAGAATCAGTGAAATAAAATGCAACTTTCGGTTCTGACATAGATGTTAGAAGACCATTCTGGAACAGTTTGCAAAACTTGAATGAAGATGATAGTAATTGGTCAATGCCATTTTCATAATTCTGGTTATTGTGAATATTTAAGAGTATATCTTTGTAAGAATAACACTCAACGTATTTAAGGGTGAGTCAGTATTGACTATGCTTACAACTTTTAGTTTGAGATTGTTTCAAAGAAAAAAAGTTCCCCTTACAAAACAGTTGAAAACAGCATCTATATTTTGGCGTTTTTGTTAAAGGAATATATGTGAATGGACACATAATGGTATATCCATACGACGAAATGTTTTTAAGCAGTAGAAAGGAATGAAGTATTGATATACTCAGTGTAGTGGATGAATCTTAGAAACATTATGCTGAAAGAAGCCAGGGACAGAGGTGTACAAATTGCATGATCCTCTTGGCATAACAGTAGGAAAGGTTAATCTTTATGGAGAGAATGCAGTTCCATGATTTCTGGGCATGGGGGCAGTGATTGGCTGGGACTGGGCACAGGGAATATTTTGTGGAGATGGAAATGTTAGGTACACATTGTGGTATTAGTTACGTGGTTGTACATATTTTTCAAAACAAATTGTAAGGGCAATATTTGCATTCTATTATATGTAACTTATACTCAATAAAGTTGAAGAAAAAGGATATACATATAAATACATACTGAAGAAACGTGCGGTGTGATTAGTTCTCAAGAACTTAACTGAGAGTCACACATAGAGCAGGAAACTTGCTTTTCATTGTATGTAAGTGGGATCATACAATATTTGTCCTTTTTGTCTCTTGTTTCATATAACATAATGTTAACCATTTTATAAAAGTAAATTGGGTAGCCAAGAAGTGCAAAATCACTTAACAAATCCTTAGCAGCTTCTGCACTGTTTTCTAGATTCCAACTTCAGAACATCCAAAACTTGTTATTTCACGAAGTCTAAATTGTTTATGTAACCTTGGGGAGAGATGTTTGAAAAACGATATCTTATCTCTATCTCTTGACTAATACATTTCTGGATCTTTAATTTTGGCATCTAATTAATTTTAGAATAACAGTTTGCTAAACTAAAGTACATTGTTACTATAAATCTTTGATCTAAGAACCTTGTACTATTTGTAGTACTTTTCTATTAATAGTGATCGGTATCTAACAAGAAATTTAGGAATTATTAACACTCTAAACCAGTGTGCTGTATGTTTTGAACATAGTACTTAGACTTTATAACTTTGTTTTAAATTTTGTTTTTTAATGTTTATTTAATTTTGAAAGAGAGCGTGAACAGGGGAAGGGCAGAGAGAGAGAGGGAGGCACAGAATCCAAAGCAGGCTCCCCGCCCTGAGCCACCAGCGCAGAGCCTGACATGGGGCTCGAACTCACAGACTGTGAGATCATGACCTGAGCTGAAGTTGGTCTCTCAACCGATGGAGCCACCCAGGCGCTCCGATTACTTTGTTTTTAAAAGGGTGCTAGTGGGAGGGAAAAATTCTTATTTGGCATTCTTGTACCAGGAAGCATTTTATGTATGAAGTATTTTAACTGGAAAACCAGGATAATTCTTTATACATCTGCAGACTGGGAACATCATAAAAGAGAATAGATGTATCTTGTTCAGTGTTTGTCCAGTTCAATTCAGGAAAACTTGATTATGCATAGTCACACTGGATAGAAAGTAATGTGAATTATCTTTTTTCAGACTCATTTAGTAAAGGCTCCTCAGGTTATTTTAACAGAGGACAGTGTGAGGTAATTGTGTGTAGAGAAGATACATGATGGCTAGTGGGAAAATGGTAGAGCATTTTATTCTGGGAGAGGCAGAAGGAGTAGGTAGTGTCTAAGTAAAGACGCATAGAGCATGATACTTCTGAGTCATTGTGCTTGCTTCTAGCGCTTAGGGAATAGAGCCTGTTAAAAAGATGATTTTCAGAAAAAAGTATAAAGAACTGTGACTGTTCTATAGATACAACGGTGAGCATGTGTTTAGGATTTTATTAAACTCATTCAGTGAAATAATTTGACATGAAAACTTAAAGCATTCAAATTTATATGGAGCATCAGAATGTTGAAATTTAATTGTAGGCAAAACTCTTCTGTAGAGTTGGGAGGAAGTCGGGTGAGCCTCTGACAGGACAGAATTTGCATGTCTTCTATCACTTAACCTATCATTTATAGATTTGTAAAAGAACTGCCTTGAATCAGTCTGACAATACATAGTTTTCCACTGGAGTACAGATTTTTTTTTCATACAGGAGTGACAGGAAATCGTAAAGTACCTTCCAATGCCCTGCCAGACACTTTGTACTGTCTATAATAGGGAGTCAACAGTTTTTGGATTAGGGGAGTGAAATCAGTTTGTAATTTAGATAAAGCAGTTGAGACGGCAGCATGTAGGATTAATTAATGAGGCAGCATTCAGTATAGGGGAATGAGTTAGACTTTTACAGTGGTAGTAAGAGTGAAGAGCGGGGAGCGGTGTCGGGTTGGCTCAGTCAGTTAAGTGTCTTGACTCTAAGCTTCAGCTTGAGTCATGGTCTCATAGTTCCGTGAGTTTGAGTCCCATGTTGGGCTCTGCGCTTTTAAGAAATAAGCCCACCAACTCAATAAAGGAGGGGCACAGAAACTGGGAGCACAGTGAAGCGAGGCTTTAATCAGGGTTCCTGCAAGAGCATGTGCTGATGGACAGGCATACTAGGGGCAGTCACAGCAGACAATTTATATCCTGGCATGTAAGCCTCTCCCCCACTTCCTCATTGGCTGAGTGCTACAGACGTGGCCTTTGCCCACGTAAGGAGTCTGATTAGAACAAATTCATTCCCTGAGTTGGCGCAGAGACATTCAGTCCCTTCTCCATTTGTTCGTTGCTCGTGCTCAGGAGGGAAAGTAAGCCCTTATGGAGAAGTGTGTAAGGGTTTGGGATTCCATTGTTGGGTAGGGGTGGTGGGGAGTTCATACATACTTCCAATAGGTCGTAAACCTACTGCTAACGAGACAGCACAGCTTTTATTTGGTATTTCTGAAAATGAATCGTCTCACTTCTCACACACTGACAGAATGGATCCTACTTTGGATTCTGTCTCTTTCTCTGCCCTTCCTCACTCACACAATCTCTGTCTCTATCAAAATAAACTTTAAAAAAAAGAGTGAAGAAGGGGGACCGTCAATGGATGTTAGGATGTAGAATACTTTTAAGACTTATGCGCTGATTGAATAAAGCAAACAACGAAGTTTCTGGCCTAAGCAGTTGAAAGGGCAGTGGGTCATTTTGCTGAGAAAGGGGATATAAGGAGAAGCAGTGTTTTAGGCAAGATCACAGCAGTTTTTGGACACCTGCCTTCTGACATTAGGTGGGGTACCCCGGTAGAAATGTGCATTATGCAACTAGAAATCCAGTTTGGAGCTCAGAAGACAGATGTGGCTTAACAATTTTAGCCTGGAAAACATTAGTTAAACTGAAATTTATATTAGAAGAAATGCCAATAAATACCTTCAACCAGGGAGGACTTAAGTATGGAGGAGAGGAAGAAGGTCAGAAAGCCTGAGGAACATCTTATTTGCTTGATACTCAGGAATAATTATATATGCCACAGAGCGTTACTATAATTTGGTTAAGTATCAGTCTTGCTTTTAATTTTTAATAATGATGCTTGGTTAGCTTAATTTTATCTTTCATTAACATCTGAAACTTTTATTTATTCTTAGTGTATAGCCTATTTGTATGTAGTACAGCAAGAGAACTTTGAATCCCAAATTCTTAATTCTTACTTTATATACTTCCTCATTTTAAATTTCAAGTTGAGAGAGACTTAGTTTGGAGCCTTGCTCTAGTGTGAAAAGTAGGGTCACCAGTGGACAGAGAATGGGTAAGAGGAAATCACCCTTAGGTCTTTGGTAATGGGTTATTTTCTTTAAAGCATTGTGAATTTATGTAATTAACCTTGGTACCAAATGCATTCCAGACTCATGGGGTGGGCCAGGATGGTTCTGTTTTGCATTATTATGTAGCTAAGTTTGAGTTGATTCTACTGTTAAGTAATTGAAGGAAGATAGCCAAAATGTATTCCCATTTTACTTTTTTTCATAGTCTCATGGTTAATACAACATTGCCTTTTTTGTTTTTTTGAGGGAATATTTTCACCCTATTTTATTCTTGGTTTGTAGTTAATTTTGAGGTAGCAACCCCTTTCCATCACTACTACCAATTATTTGTAGATGGGAAGTATAATTTTCAGGTTATTAAATCTGCTTATCTCATTTTTTAAAATGTACATGTGTAGGGGCGCCTGGGTGGCTCAGTCGGTTGAGCCTCCGACTTCGGCTCAGGTCGTGCTCTCACGTTCGTTCGTGGGTTGAAGCCCCACGTCAGGCTCTGTGCTGACAGCTAGCTCAGAGCCTGGAGCCTGCTTCCGGTTCTGTGTCTCCTTCTCTCTCTGCCCCTCCCCCTCTCATGCTCTGTCTCTCTCTGTATCAAAAATAAATAAAACATTAAAAATTAAAAAAAAATAAAATGTACATGTGTAGATATTTGTAAATTATAGAATTTATTTAGAAAACATTGTAACAAGAATTTGGAGATGCTTTTGAATTTGGCTTCTTTTTGTATATACTAGTATTTGAGGCTTATGATTCAGCAAAACATTGAAAATCTTACTTTTTTTTCTTTTTAGATCATCCGATTATGATGGGTTTTGAACCCCTTGTTAACCAGAGGCTACTTCCACCTACTTTCCCTCGATATGCAAAAATAATTAAAAGGGAAGAAATGGTCAACTATTTTGCAAGGTTAATAGATAGAATAAAAACTGTTTGTGAGGTGGTCAATTTAACAAATTTACATTGTATTCTGGTAAGTACAATCTCTGTTTTGGATCATGATTTTGATTGAACAACAGAATGGTTTCTCACTTTTTAGACTGTCCCATGGATAAATAATTATTGCTCACTTTCTTTGATAGCTGGAGGATTAAGTGTTGTATATGTATTGTGTGTATATTTTTCTATTTAATCTTCACAAGGATTATATAGTCTCCATCTTAGAGATTAAAAACTAAATTTTAGGTAATTCACCCAAGTTTTAAGAATGGGAATTTAAACCTTGGATTCTGTCTTTAGAACTTTTTATACATGTGTGTGTGTGTGTGTGTGTGTGTGTGTGTGTGTACACATATGTGCATGCATGTATACATGTATATTTTCATATAAAAATTAGATCATGGTATTAACCTGCTTTCTTTTATCACTAATCTCTATATCATAAACATCTTTCTTTTCATGTCAACAAATATATTTCTATAATATTTGCTATATGGTATCCCATCATAAGCATAGATCACAATATTTTCCAGTTCATTCATATTACATTGAGGTCCTTTTCAGTGTTTTACTGTCATAAACAATACTAAGATGAACATTTTTGTAGATAAACCTTTGTAATATCTTCCTTCTTTCTTAAGATCTATTCCTAAACCATGAAGCTCTGGGTTGAAGAGTATATACATTTTTACATATATTGGATTAATCTTTATGGGTTAAAATATAGAAAAGCAATGTTTATATAAGGTTAGGAAGGTAGAAAATATGCAGAATAATACTGTTATTTAGACCTAAGTACACTGATTTATTTTGCACAATGCTGCATAAAGGCACATGACTCCTAGCCCGTGTCATTTTCTCTGTGAGGTCTGTCTTGTCAGTTCTAGGCTGCTTCTGTACCGTATCCCTGGGGGTGGGTGTTCCCTCATTTACACTCCGAGAATTGAGCAGCAGCCTCTGGAATGTATTTCATGGTCACAAAGATTTTGCTTTTGCTTATGCTCTTTCTTGTAATAACTTTATTTTTGCTTCTAATTCTTTGTCATTAACTCGCAGTATAAATCTTCATTCCTTAGTGAAACTCTGTTTTGTTACCTCCTTTCTGTTTGCTTTTTTAAAGTAGTTTTTTCCTTATTCTGTCATAAGAATCATGGAATCTTAAAAGTAGGAAAGATCATAGACATAACCCAGTTCATTATATAGCTAAACAAAATTAAGATGTAGAAGGCTTATAACCAAATTAGATTGGTTAGTGGCATATCAGGAGTTAGAGACTTTCTTATTCTTCAGCTACATTTCATTTTTTGATTCTTAATTATGTAAATATATATTTGTATTCAGATTAATTGTAAGATTTTAGAAAATAAAGTGATCAATGTGAGTTGGAGTAGGAACAGTGCAACAATTGGGATTTGATATTCTGACAGAAGGTTCTGGGCTGCCTGGTCAGGGAGTTGAATGCTGGGAACACTTGGGACAGGAATAGGTGGTGTGGGGATGGTGGGGGAGGGTCAGGGGGGTGTAGCTGAGGCCAAGAATAGAGGAAAAGATTAAAGTTAGCAGGAGGGACCAAGTAGTCTGGTGATTCTGCCTAAGAAACCTGTCGCTGTTCGGATAAGGAGTACTGACCTACAAGATAAATCATCTCCGTGGAAAACTGGGAAAGGACATGAGCATACACACTGAAAAAGAAGCAAATGTTAAAAAGATATAACCTTATTAGTAACGGAAGACATGCACTTTTTGACAACTAGATTGAAAAGTATGGTAACATTTAATGTTGATGGAAGGAAATGGTAGCTCTCCTATACTCCTGTGTCTGTTGCTCTCAGAAGACTTAAAAATGTGTATATCCTGACCCATCAACTCCCATTCTAGAGATTTGGCATAAGAATCATCTAAGATACGTGCAAAGATGAACTAAAGATGAACAAAAAAAACTAGAAACACTGGTGACACCACTACCCACCCTGTCATAGTGAGGATATATGTCTCATGCTGTTAAAAAGAATGTTATAGAAAAATATTGATGTAAGGAAATGCTTGTGGATGTCAAGTCATGGTCAAAATATATTACCCATTTTATACATTGTCGCACAGAAGTGATGGTCAGACACAATGAAGTTGTTTTAAAAATATTGGAATAACAAACCCCAAAATGTCAGTTATGACTGTAGTTTATGCTCTGCATGTTTCTGCATTTTCACATGGGTGAATGTGATTGGGGCAGTTACAAAACAGTTTGCAAGATGTGGCTGATTATATAAGAAAGATTAGAAGGGAACAGAGTAAACAGGGAGATAATAAATTAAGAAACTGTTACTGCAGTTCAAGGGAAAGAGAATAGTAACTTGTTTTAGAAGGATGGCAAGGAAATGATGTGAGGTTGTCAAAGCTATGTATAAACTAAAATTGATGGCATATTGGTGGTGAAGTAAATATGGGACATGAGAGAGCTTTTAGGAAGGTCTGACTTGGAAATCTTGATACATGCTGGTACTTCATACCGTAATGGGGAAACTCTCAAAGACCCTTAGTCAGATGAGGGCTGATTGAGTAAGGCTGATTTTGAGGTGCCTTTGAAATGTTTATATAGAGATACTGAATAGGTATTGACTATATGGATAGAATTTAGAAATCTTTGTTAGATATATAATTTTGGACCTATTACAAGTAGTAATTGAAGGAAGCATGAATATGGAGAAGGTTGTGAGGGGGAAAAGTATATAGCTTGAGAAAAGAAAATAGTCTGGAACTAAACTTTGAACCTACAGAGTAAACCGAGAAGTGACCACAGAGGAAGAAACTCATGGAAGTCAGTTAAAAGGTTCTTCCAGAAGTCCTGTCAAATACAACTGTGAAGTCAGATGAAAGAGGAGAATAAGGCCCAAAACAGATCTTGATTGGATTTGGTGTCGGACAACAGTGGTGACTAGATGGAAGAGCCAGGCTAGCGTGAGCTGAGGAGGAGGGCCTCGGAGTAAGCGGAGGTGATGCAGCCAGCTCCTGGGGAAGGCACTGGTCGGGAGGGAAACGTGGGAGCAGGGGGACAGTGTTTTTCTTTTTAAAGATGGGAGAAAATTGACCAGTTAAATGTAAATGGGGAGGATGTGACAGAACGAGAGAACTTAAATATCAGGGACACATAAGGGTGGATCACTGGCAGTGTGTAATGTTCCTGATAAAGACTGGAGGGAAGGAGTGTGTGGTACTAGTGGGGCCGGGTGGGGGGCGGGCAGCTCCGGTGTTAAAGTGGGCAAGGAAAGGATCTGGGTACAAATGTGGGTTCAGTGATAACATTTAGAAGCTGAAGGAGAGGATTTCCTGCTGGATAGATAACTTCATTTTCTTTGTAATGTCAATGGGAGGACATCTGTGGTGGAGATTCACTTTGAAAAGTGTGAGCAAGGTATAAAAGTGAGTTGTTAAAAAAGTGAATTGACTAGAGAAACTTGGTAGGATTCGGCAGAGCACCCCTTTGAGGATCATGAGTATGGAAAACAAAAGTACAAAAATGATAAGTAACTACTGTTCTACACAGTCTACAGAAGTTAACATTTTAGGGTATTTTCTCACCTTTTTTCTTTTATCTGTGAATAAACCGATATATAGTTTTCTAAGCATATCTTTTGGATGTCAGAAGTATCAGGAACAGTCAGTTATATGAATCTAGTTTGGGTGATTACTTGATATTTATTTCTGTGAAGTAGGAAGTAAACTTCTGCCATTAGGAAATTATTATTGATACTATTATTTTCATGGTGTGCATGCATAATATTTGTATGCACAATTTGACTGTTGTCCAGTTAAAAAAGATTAGGCTCCAAAATCATCTATCGTCCCATTGATAGAATTAGACAATTCCAGTAGAAATGATGCCTATAGCTCTTTGTTATATTTTAATTCTAACAGTATATAATTTGCAGAAGACCTGGTAAAAATTACATGTTATGTAAAAGAGTCCCAACTTTTATTAATCTATTAATGATATGACTTTTTCATTGTCAGGATTTTTTCTGTGAATTTAGTGAACAGTCACCTTGTGTTCTTTCAAGATCTCTGTTACAAGTAAGTTCTACTTAGTATTGAAATACTTAAACATCAGATTATTTGTATGTCGACATTGTTTTATTGACTGATGGAGCAAAGGTAGATGCTTTTAAAGGATATTCAACAGTTAGTGTTATATTTTTGTGACAGAAGTATTAGAATATTAGACATTCACCAAGATCATACCTTGGGCTATAAAACAAACTTTAATAATTTAAAAATAATTAAAATCGTACAAAGTATGCTCTCTATTTTGGAATTAAACTAATAATCCATAAGAAAAAGACATTTGGAAATTTTCCAAATATTTGGATTTTTTTTAATGTTTATTTTTGAGAGAGAGACAGAGTGCAAGGGGAGGAAAGTCAGAGAGAGAGGGAGACAGAATCTGAGGCAGGCTCTAGACTCTTGAGCTGACAGCACAGAGCCTGACTCAGGACCCTCGAACCATAAGATCATGACCTGAGTCAAAGCCCAACACTTAACTGACTGGGCCACCCTGACGGCCCTCCAAATACTTCTAAACAACCCATGAGCCAAAGAGGAAGTCTTAAGGATAATTAGAAATTATTTTGAACTGAAAGAAAAGGAAAATATACAGAATCTGTGGGACATAACCGAAGCAGTGCTTATAGGGAAATTTATAGGATTAAATGTTAATATGAGAAAAAAAGGAAGTGGTTGCCAGAGGGATTGGAGGTAGGGGAATGAGTGAACTAGGTGAAGGGTATTAAGAGGTGCAAACCTCCAGTTATGAAATAAATAAGTCACAGGGGTGAAAAGTACCTGATGTGGAATATAGTCAATAATATTGTAATAACTTTGGTGACAGATGGTAACCACTTCCCATGGTGAGCATTTCCTAGTGTATAGAATTGTCAAATCACTGTGTTGTACACCTGAAACTAATGTAATACTGTAGGTCAAATGTACTTCAATTAAAATTTTTTAAAAAGAAAGCTCTGAAAATGTAAACTTCTGCTTAAAAAAAAGAGCAAATGAAACTCAAAGGAAGCAGAAGAAAGGGAATACTGTAAATTAAAAGCAGAAATCAGTAAAATAAGAAACATAAACAGTAGAGAAAATTGATGTAACTAAAACCCTGATTCTTTTGAAAATATCAGTAAAGTTGAAGAACTTCTAACCAGGCAGAAAAAGAAAAAAGGTACAGTACAGATGAATAATCTCACAAATGAAAAAGAACAGACCACTGCAGACTCCAGATGGGTCTGTAAAAGGATATATGGGAAATATTATAAACAACTCTGTGTCCGTAAATTCAAAACCATAAATAAAATGGACCAGTTTCTTGAAGAATACTATCAAAGCTCATAAAGAAAAAGAGAACTTGAATGAATTCATAGTGTAAGACCTCCCAACAAGGAAAATTCCAGGTCAATTCTGTACAGTCTGTTCCAAAAAATAGAAGAGGCAATAATACACATAATATAGCCGGCATAATCTCAATAGCAAAAGCAAACAAAGACATTAAAAGCATGGAAAATTATAGGCTAGTATCCCTTATTAGAATAGATAGAACAACCTTAAAGTATTATCATCTCAAATTCAGCAGTATATAAAAAATAGGTAATATATCATGACCAAATGGGCTTTATCCCAAAAATGCAAGCCTGGTTCAAGCTTTGAAAATCAGTCCGTGTAGGGCACCTGGGTGGCTTAGTCAGTTAAGCATCCAGCTCTTGATTCTGGCTCCAGTCCTGATTTCATGGTTGTAAGATTGAGCCCTACTCTGGGCTCAGCAAGGAGTATGGAGCCTGGTTGGGATTCTCTTTCTCCCTCTCTTTCTGCCCCTCCCCTGCTTGTACTTTCTCTCTTTTGATAAACATATTTATTTAAATTTTTTAATATTTAAATAAAAGTGCAATCCACCACAATCTAAAGTCTCATGGGGTACCTGGGTGGCTCAGTCGGTTAAGTCTCCAACTTTGGCTCAGGTCATCATCTCACAGTCCATGAATTCGAGTGCCATGTCCAGCTCTGTGCTGACACACCTAGGAGCCTGAATTCTTTGGATTCTGTGTCTCCCTCTCTCTCTGCCCCTCCCCTGCTTGTTTGTGTCCTCTTGCTCTCTCAAAAATAAATAAACATTTGAAAATTTTTTAAAAAATAAAGTTTCAGGGGCGCCTGGGTGTTTCAGTCGGTTAAGCCTCTGACTTCGGCTCAGGTCAGATCTCACGTTCGTGGGTTCGAGCCCCGCGTCAGGCTCTGTGCTGACAGCTAGCTCAGAGCCTGGGGCCTGCTTCAGACTCTGTGTCTCCTTCTCTCTCTGACCCTCCCCCTCTCATGCTCTGTCTCTCTCTGTATCAAAATAAATAAAACATTAAAAATAAATAAAGTTTCAGTACATTCAGGAGAAGCATTTGACAGAAGTCAACATGCATTCATGATAAAAACTCTCATCACAACTAGGAATAGAAGAGAACTTCCTTAACCCAATGCAGGGCATGTACAAAAAAACTTGCAGCTAACCTTATACTTAATGGTGAAAGATTAATCCTTTCCTTCAAAGATTGGGAGTAAAGTGAGGATGTCGGCTCTCTCTCCTTACTCAACATACTACAGATAGTCCACAACTTAAAATGGTTCACTGTATGATTTATCGACCCTATAATGGTGTGAAAGTGACGTTCATTCAGTAGAAACCAGATTTTGAATTTTGATTATCTTTCTGGGCTAGTATTATAACACTCTCGCATGATGCTGGGCATGACCAGCGAGCTGCAGCTCCCACCCAGCCACACAATCACGAGGGTAAACGGCCCATTTAATTCTGTTTTTCACTTTCAGTATTCCAGTAAATACATTTCAGGAGGTATTCAACACTTTATTATCAAATAGGCTTTGTGTTTGATGATTTTGCCCCACAGTAAGCTAATGTAAGTTTTCTGAGCATATTTAAAGTAGTTTAGGCTCAGCTATGATGTTCAGTATGTTAGATGTATTAAATGCATTGCAACTTAGAGTATTTTCAATTTACTGTGGGTTTTGGACCATAACGCCGTCATAAGTTGATGGAGGTCTGTATTGGAAATTTAGCCAATGAAAAAAGATAGGAAAAAGAAATAAAAGGTATACAGCTAAAAAAGGAAGAAATAATCCTCTTTTTTACAAACAACATTATTTTCTATGTAGATCACCAAGGAATCTTTAGAGAAGTTCCTAGACCAGATGGGTGAGTTTAACAAGAGCACAGGATATGAGGTCAATATACAAAAAGCAGTTGTATTTCTACATACTTGCAGTGAACAGTGGAAAGTCAAAAATTTAAAAACAGTATTTACAATAATCTAAAAAAAAAAACAAAAAATGCTTCAGTATAAATCTAATACCCGTTTGTAGACAATGCTGAAAAACTGTAAGTACTTGTGAAAGAAATCAAAGACCTAAATAGGAAGGCATGCCTTGTGTGTGGATTGGAAGAATTAATATTTTCAGATGTTCTTCCCAAAATTGATCTATAGCTTCTAAGCGATCTCAATCAAAGTCATAGCAGGATTTTTTTTATAGATGTCAACAAGTTGATTCTAAAATTTATATGGAAAGCAAAGGAACCAAAACAACTGTGCAGAAAAGAGCAAATTCGGAGAACCCACACTCTCTGACTGCAGGACAGGTGTGGTATTGACAAAATGGGTCAGTGGAACCAAGAAAAGAATCTAGGAAAAGTCTTATTTTTTATTAGTACTGTACATTTTAGTCTTCTATTAATTAACACAGTTGATCAATTAGTTATATGGTCAGTTAATTTTGACAAAATACAAAGGTAAATCAGTAGAGAAATGGTAGTTCTTTTCAACAGTGTGGCAAGAACAATTGGACAGACATATGCAAGAAAATTGATTTAGAATGCATCATAAATCCAAAATATAAGACTATAAAACTTTTACAAGAAAAGACGGGAGAAATCTTTGACTTTAGAAGGCAGAGAAGTCTTAGGTATGACACCAAAAACACATTTCTTAAAAAATAGTTGATTGAGCAACTTACAGTGAAAGATACTGTTAAAATGAAAAGAAACACTATAGAATGGGAGAAAATTTGCAAATCATGCATAGCATAGGACTTGTATCATACAAAGAACTTTAAAAACATAACTTGGGGCACCTGGGAGGCTCAGTCAGTTAAGCACCCGACTTTGGCTCAGGTCATGATCTCACGGTTCATTGGTTCGAACCCCGTGTCAGGCTCTGTGCTGACAGCTCAGAGCCTGGAGCCTGCTTCAGATTCTCCCTCTCTCTCTCTCTCTCTCTCTCTGCTCCTCCCCTGCTCATGCTCTGTCTCTCTCTGTCTCTAAAAAATAATAATAAAATATTTTCAAAAAACATAACAATAGGAAAACAGACAACCAGTTTTTTAAAGATATTCAACATAATTGGTATTAGGAATATGCAAATTAAAACCACGATGAAATACTACTGTCTGCCATTTTAAATTAAAAAAAGAAGAAAAACTGATAATTCCAAGTGCTGGTGAGGATGCATTACTGATAATCCCATGAAATGCTACAGCCACTTTGTAAGATAATTTGGCAGATTCTTATTAAATTAAATGTACAAATCCCACTCCTGCTTCATGTTTACCTGAGAAAAGTGAAACCCAGTTTTCTCCTTGGAAACCTCTATGTGAATGTTTATAGCTGTTTGGTTCATGATCATCCAAAACTAGAAACAACTCAAATGGGTTATGAAATCAAGGAAGGGATAGTATAGGAAATATTGAAATATACTGAGGTCATTAGGGAAGAAAATGCAAATTATTATTAAGTAATTTAAATTTAATCATTAAGTAATTTTTCCAATTTCAGAAAGTGTGTGTATTCCAAAGCATTCACTAGAGACAAAGATTGTCAACTAAATATTTATAGCCATTTGCTGTTTTATAATTTATGAAGCCCTCTTCATAACAAATTCAGACTAGTCAGTTCATTTGGGTTTTTGTTTTTGTTTTTTAGTTTATTTTTGAGAGACAGCGTAGGGGTACAGGCAAGAGAGAGGGAGGAAGAGAATTCCAAACAGACTTCTCACTGTCCACACAGAGCCCCACATGGGGCACAGTCTCATGTGAAACCATGACCTCAGTTGAAACCAAGAATTGGTCACTTTACCAACTGAGTCACCCAGGCAACAGCGACCCAGATGTCCCTGGTCAGCTCATTTTGTCTAGTTGACTCCCCTTGACTTGGAGGTATTTTTTCTTGCACATTTTTTATTCTCCTTCATCGGAATACATCTTAAATATAGATGAGTAAGTAATACCCATTGTGGAGGCTGTGATTTATCAATTGATTGATTTCCACCAGGTTTTTATGCTTTAATCTCTTGTGTCCATGGCACAATAATGAGTTGTTTGTACAGTTTGTCAAGATTTTGATAGCATTACTAATACGTAATATTTGTTTTAAGACTACTTTCCTGGTGGATAACAAAAAGGTCTTTGGAACCCATCTCATGCAAGACATGGTGAAAGACGCACTTCGGTCTTTTGTCAGTCCTCCGGTGCTCTCCCCAAAGTAAGTACCGTAACACCTTCGTAGTGCATGCATTTCTTAAAAGCCCCAGTTCTCTGTGCCTTTTTATAGCCAAGACCTAAAAAGTGTTGGAATCACATCTTCATGTAGAAAATTAAAAATTCAGTCATAGTAAAATTAATTGATGCCTGTGGCATATTATTTAGATTTAAACTGAGGTTTTTGTGAGGTTGACTTCAGTCTCAGTACGAAAAGAAAACCTTACAACGAACTATCAAATGCACGTAAGTTGCATGGATTCTTACTGTGGGTGAAGCACTGTGTTAGGTAAGCACTTTGGGCGTAATTATAAAAAGTCAGATAAGGTCTCTTAATGGTCTAAGTCTAGGTAAAAATAGAAAATGCAGATAATTGTTCTTTAAATTATGTTCTAATAGAAAGATGCTGGGATGCCGGGGTGGCTCAGTTGGTTGTGTCCTACTTTGGCTCAGGTCATGATCTTGCGGTCTGTGAGTTCGAGCCCTGTGTCAGGCTCTGTGCTGACAGTTCAGAGTCTGGAGCCTGCTTCAGATTCTGTGTCACCTCCTCTGTCTGCCCCTCCCATGCTCCTGCTCTCTCTCTCTCTCTCTCTCTCTCTCTCAATAATAAATAAAAATGGTGTAAAAAAAAGAAAAAAGAAGAAGAAACATGCTGCCTTAATAAGAAACTGGAAAGGATTTCATGCAGCAAGAAATCGTTTGTGTTGGCATTTTGGAAAATGAATAAAGGTTTTCCAAAGGGGAGGGAAGAAAGATGTTCTTATTTCTTAGCAAAGAAACAGCATGTCTAAAGACATGAGCATATGAATTATATATTTTAGGAATGGTTAGTGGCTCAGCATTCAGTTTGTTGAGTCAGTCATGCCACATCTCACAAAATGTTTTCCACTCTTCACTGGCCCGCCTCAGCCCAGCACTGGGCCTGGTGTAGTTCTGTCTCCTGTGACGGCCGTCTTACCGGCTGTGTGATTTACTCCTTCACTGTGTGTGCGACTCTGTATACGCACTGCGTAGTTCTTCGTGTGTTCACTTTTTATTTCCCACTCTTCCTCCTACCCCCACTCCCATTAGAATACGAACCCCACAAGGCCAGGGCAGTTGTTTGGCCTCTTTGTTCACTAATGTATCACAGGTGCAAGAACAGTGTCTAGTCCACAGTCGGCACATGATAAATCTTTGTTGAATGAGTGAATAAATAAATGGCAGTTGAATGGTTAAGATAGTTTGGGACTCGAGAATTTTGAATGCTTTGGTAAAGTTTGGTCTTTATGGTCAGTGAGGAAGTGCTCAGGTTTTTAGGAGGGAATTAGCATAGGATAGTTTGTATTTTGTTATGTATTTTTTAATAGGAAATGATGAAGGATTAAAAACTCTGGGAATATAAAGATAGACCTGAAGAACATTTCAGAGGTAAATTAATAGGCCGTGACAGCTGATTCAGCAGGGGAAGGAAAGGAATAAGAAGGCAAATAAGTTGCTTTAAAAAAAAACAAACATAAGCTGATTATATAAGTAATATATGGTCATATTTGAAATTCATACAGTGCATAAAATATGAAAAATAGTAAAAAAAATTCCCTGAAGTCTTAGCTCTGAGATAACACTTTGATGACCATCACTGTAGATCTTTTAGATCTCATAGATCTGTGCTTCACAGATATATGCTATACACTTGACTTTATATAAATGGGATCACATTAAACAGGCTGTTTTTATCATGAACTTTTAGTTATTTTGGGGGGATTGCTTTCTTAAAATTTTTGTTTTTGGAATTTTTTTTCCCAGCCAAAGATACATCATGAGTTTATGTTTCAAATTACCTGATGGAGATCCAATTAATTCTTTTTAACGGCTGCCAGATATATCATAATGTAAATGTGGATTGGGATTTACTGGATGGAGGCATGTATACGTATAATAGATATTACCAGGTTGCATTCTAAAAGATTGTAACAATTTGTATTTCTATTATCAATATATGAGAGTGCACATTCCCTACCCCCTAACCAGCAGTAGGTGTTCCTCATTTTAATTTCTTCCAGTGTGGTTAGCAGGAAATAGTATCTCATTGTTACTTCAATTTGAGGATTTAATACAATATTTATTGAATATTTAGAAATACTTTTCTATGAATTGTTTATATCCTTTACCCATTAACTTTCATTAAGTGGTTTATGTTTTTGGAAAATTTATATGAACCACTTGTACATTATGAGTATACAATATACATTGTTAAACAGTAGTGTCTATCATACAGCATATAACTCCTCATAGTATACAAGTCCTGACTAAATTATATACTTTTTTAAGTTTCCTTTTGCATCAGAATTTTTGCCTTCTATATGGTAGTTTTTGCTACTATCTTCTGTCCTATATTTTAGGTTTCTTGTTGGAGGTAAATCTCTCCAGCCCATAAGGTATACCTTTAGTCACTTCCAAAGATTTTTATTCTTTTGCATTTAAGATTAAGTGGTGTGATTTCCTTCTAGGTAGATAGCCAGTTGGCTGAGTATC
>NC_043712.1:65243810-65284253 GCF_006229205.1 Suricata suricatta | reverse complement strand
TTTTGCATCAGAATTTTTGCCTTCTATATGGTAGTTTTTGCTACTATCTTCTGTCCTATATTTTAGGTTTCTTGTTGGAGGTAAATCTCTCCAGCCCATAAGGTATACCTTTAGTCACTTCCAAAGATTTTTATTCTTTTGCATTTAAGATTAAGTGGTGTGATTTCCTTCTAGGTAGATAGCCAGTTGGCTGAGTATCACAACAGAAACCATCATTTCCCACTGGATTAAAAGAAGACCATCTTTATTTTACTTGGGATTCCTTTATGTACTGAAAATTATTTCCAGTTCCAATGATGATGTTTTCTTTTATTGTTCTTGAGAAGTTTTATTATTATTGTATGTCTTAAGTTTTAGTATCTGTTAAGATATGTTCTCTGACTGCATTCTTTTTTGGGGATTTACTTGGCTCTTCCCTGGCTAACCCTTTATTGGATGTGTGGTCTGCAAATCTCTTCTCCCATTCTGTAGGTCGCTTTTTCATTTCGTTGATTGCTGAGCAGAAGCTTTTCAGTTTGATGTAATCTCACTGCTTGTTTTCACTTTTCTTGGTGCAAAACCAAAAAATCCTTCTCCCCTGTGTTTTCTTCTAATACATCTGAAACTTCAGATCCTACATACCAAAGTGGGTCTTTAATCCATTTTTATTTGATTTTTGTGTATGGTGTAAGGGTCCAATGTCATTCTCTTACATGTGGTTATCCAATTTTCCCAGTATTATTTATTGAAGAGACAGTCTTTTCCCCATTGTATATTCTTGGCTGCTTTGTCAAAAATTAGTTGACCATTTATGCATGCTTTTCCCTCCTATGCTCTCTATTCTATTTTATTGATTTGTGTGTCTGTTTCAATGCCAGTACTGTTATGTTTTGAGTACTGTAGCTTTGGTAGTACAGTTTGAAATCAGGGAGTGAGATGCCTTCAGCGTTTTTGTTCTTTATCAAGTTTGTTTTCAGGTTACTTTCTGGTTCCATATAAATTTTAGGGTTTTCTCTGTATCTGTGAAACATGCTATTTGAATTTCAGTAAAGATTGACTCTAACAGTATTCTTCCAGGACAAAAGCACAGAATATCTTTCTATTTATTTGTGTCTTCAGTTTCTTTCATCAGTGTCCTAAAGTTTTCAAAAGTGTATATAGATCTTTTTCCTCCTTGGTTAAATTTATTCCTAAGTATTTTATTGTTTTTGGTACTATTATAAACGGGATTAATTTCTTAATTTCTCTGATAGTTTATTGTTAGTATATAGAAATACAGCAGATTTTTGTATATTGATTTTTGTACCCTGTGACTTTTCTCAGTTAATTAGTTCCAACAATTTTTGATGGAATCTTTAGGTTTTCTACATATTATATGTCATCTGCAAATAGAGACACTTAAAAATTATTTTAAATTTGTAATTAGATATATCCAATATTCAGATTTATAAATGACATACACTACCATCCATTTTGAACAGTATTTTCCTTTAGTTTTTATAAATTCACCTTTTGGAGAATTGATAAAATTTGATAAATACTTAATGCATATTTATATGAATTAATACATGTTATCAGCTCCCTCATATAATAAATTAGGACTTGTTATTGCCAGGCGTCCTTCTGGGTTCTAGGGAAAGAAGGCACTTCCCATCCAGTGGGGAGACTGAACAGTAGACAAGTACATACTGTGAGGTCCTAAGTGCTTAGTGGAAAGATAAAGGGATAGATAGTTCCCTTAGGCCATAGTTGTGAAAGGCCCTTTGCACATGGTGAAACATGTGAGTGAACTGAGGCAGTGAGCTCTGCAGAATCAGGGTCAGGCTTCCTGACACCGACATCCGGCCCTGGAGTAGAGCTGAGTTTGAGGATCAAGGAGCAGCTAATTTTCACAAATCAAATTATTAGAAATACATCTAGATCAGCAGTTCTTGAGCTTTTTTATCTTGGGACCCCTTTACATTCTTGAAAGTTATTAAAGACCCAGATAGCTTTTGTTTATATGGGTCATGTGTATTGCTACCTACTGTGTTAGTAATTAAAACAATACTTTAAAAATATTTCTTAATTTATTAATAATAGGAAATCCATTACATTAATCAAAATAACATTTTTATGGAAAATAACCATATTTTAAGAAAATTTGTGATAAAAACGGTAATTTTACATTTTTGCAAATCTCTTTTCTGTTTATTATAATAGAAGATAGCTGAATCATTTTGACCTGCTTCTGCTTTCAGTCTGTTACTCATGCCATGTAGGCTCTGGAAACGCCCACCGTACACTTGTGAGAGAAGGAATACCAAAGGCAAATAACATCTTAATATTATTGTGAGAATAGTTTTGACCTCGTGGTCCCCCAGAAAGCATCCAAGGTCACCACCACCCCGCCCCCCACCAGGGGAACCTGGGCCATATTCTGAGAACTGCTGGCTGCCATGTCAAATCCAACTCCGCCGCCCCCACCCCAGTCCTTTCCTGGCGTTGACCACTGTGCACTAGTTTGTGTCTCTTACGAATGCTTATGCACTCGTGTGTGTCTGGAAATTTGTGTGTCTAGAAATAATGCATCCATTTATTTTGTATGATTTTAGATCTCACGTAAATGTCACACTGTATACATCCTTTTGCAACATGGTTTTTTCATTCAGTGTTAGGGTTTTGAAATCAACTGGTTTGATTTAGGCAAACCAACTTCATTCATTGAAATCCGCCCTTTGTTTCCCTGTTTCTCTATTAGTGGACATTTAAGTTCTTTCTAATTTATTACTAATGAAAACAGTGCTATAGTGAACTTCTTTGAAAATGTCTCCTGTGCACATAGCCTGTCTATATACTTAGAACTGTTGCTGATCATAGGGAATGTTCATCTTCAACTTCACTAGTTTTGCCCAGTTGCTTCCCAAAATAACTAAACCAATTTGTATTCCAGACAACAGTATGTAAGAATTCCAATTTTCTTAGACTTTGGGCTTTGTCATAAACAGACTCTTAAGTTTTTGACTATCTGATGTATGTGGAATAGTGTCCATGTCTGATTTGCACTTTTTCCTTTTCTATTTAACAGTCTCTTTTAGCACTTTTATTATTACTTAATTAGAGTTAATTACAGTTCAACCTTCATTGCTTGAGGAGTCCATATTTGCAAATCTTGCTTACTCACTAAGATGTATTGTAATCCTCAGATCATTTGCTCTGCTTTCGCTGAATTTGTGGACAGAGCAGCAAAAAAAATTTGAGTCTCCCGGTGCTGAACAAGGCACTCTCTACCTCCTTTTTCAGTTCTCATTCTGTAAACGGCTCCATCAGGCGCCACGTTCACATTTTTGTGCTGTTGTGCTTGTGTGTGTTGGTGATTTCATAGTTGCAAATGACCTTCGCCTGTAATAATTTGCTGTCTAGTGTCCCTTAACACAAGAAGGCTGTCGCATGCCTTTCAGAGAGAATATGTTACATAAGCCTCACTCAGGCATGAGTTTGCTAATGAATTGGTAATACACGTCACATAAGGCATCTTAAAACACATAATGCAAGGTTATGTAGTAGGTGATCAGTTGATGAAAATGCTGTCACCAGAGGCTGGCGGAAACCTAACCCTGTATTTTACCCTAGCAGCAGTGTTGCTGTATTCTCTAATTCGGTGTCTGCAGCAGCTTTCAAGAACAGAACTATCATGAGTACTGAGAATTGACTGTATATATGACAGTTCATTGCATGGTTATCTATAAATGTTATTCCACTGTTTTAAAATTCCAGTGTTACTTGGGGCGCCTGGGTAAATCAGTAGGTTAAGCATCCGACTTCAGCTCAGATGATGATTTCACGGTTCCTGGGTTCAAGCCCCACGTTGGGCTCTGTGCTGACAACTTGGAACTCAGAGCCTTGAGCCTGCTTCACATTCTGTGTCTCCATCTCTCTCTGTCCCTCCCCACCTCAAGCTCTGTCTCTCTTTGTCTCAAAAAGAAATAAACATTAAAAAACTTAAAATTCCAATATTACAGATAAGAAATGTGATCCTGATTTGATTTTTTTTTTCCCCTTGTAAATGATATTGACACTTTCTTCTGGAAGATTGCAAAGTTTCTGGGTTTTGTTTTGTTTGGTTGGCTGGGTTTTTTGGAGTTTAAGAGTTTTACCAGAATATGTGTGTGTGTGTGTGTGTGTGTGTGTGTGTGTGAGAGAGAGAGAGAGAGAGAGAGAGAGAGAGAGATTGATTGATTGATTGATTTTCAGCTAGACCGGTCAGGAACTCAGTCATTATAGCCTCAAGTCTTCTAATCAGTAATTTTCCTTTATTATTTTTTATCAATTTTTGCCTTATCTTTCATCTGTGTGCACGCATGTGTGTGTTTGTGTGTATTTTAGAGTTTCTAATATAGTTAAGTCTCTAGGTCTTGTCTCCATATTCTTCATAATATTTATCTTTACATATTTGATATTTGTTATTTTTGCTATGGTGTGAGAAAGTTCTTCCTCTGGAACTTCAAGACTACTAGTGAGCATCTTTCATCTGTTGAATTTTTAAATTTGAAAATCCTAATTTTGGGATCCAGAAAGTCTTTTTTTTTTTTTCTTTAAGAGCTTTATTTTACCATAAGTAACGTTCTTACTTTGGAGTTAAAGATCTAACAGGCCTTTTAGCACTATCACGTATTCTGGGCATGTTCTGCCTCCTGTTTCCTCTTGGCTGTTGCGTGCACTGTCATTTTCCATTGCATGATTGTGGCTCTTTGATGTTTGAGGCTCTGATCAGATTGTTCAGTTATGGCAGATACTTAGAAGTAGCAAGTTGTCTGCTCCTATCAGTGTGCCAGGGAAGAGTCTTTGCTTTTTCCCATCTTCTTCGGAGCAAAGCCTACTGACCTCCGGGATAGAAACAAATATGATCTTCCCATCTCTTCAACCCCTGTAGTTCCTCTGGAGCCAGGCAGGGAGCAGACCTCCTAGACTGCTCAGGGAAGCTTTAGTCACTTTATTACCTGAGATAAGGAGCACCAGAAAGGAAGTCCCTTGATGAGGCCAGAAGATGAGCTGCCAGAAATGTATAAGTGATGATTTGGGCCCATGGTTGGAAATGTGGGTATGTCTTGAAAAAATTAGGATTCTATATAGTGTTTTCTTTGTAATTATTATTAAGGGTACAGTCCTTGAGGGTGCCCATTGTAGAAAAATAACATTGTAGTAGGGCCATGAAAAAGTAGAACTTTGGAATTTTTCTTCTCTCCTTGTTAATTTCATCTTGTTGGCTCCAACTCTGCCCAAGTATAGAACTGAAAGAATTGGAAATGTTGTACATTTGTTCTGTGAATAACACAATAATTGTGAAATATTTCTTAATTTAATGCTAACAGTGTTTAATTTAGTAATGTTTTTGGTTCCATTTTATCTTTTTCCACATTTTGATCTATTGGTAGCTCCTACAATAATCCCTGCTCCTTTTTGTAGGCCAGTTTGGTTTTAATGAGTGTTAATCTTACAGGTGCTGCCTATATAACAACCATCAGGCTAAGGACTGTATTGACTCCTTCGTTACTCACTGTGTTCGGGTAAGAACTACAGTTTGGATCATTGCGATGGCTACTTTACAGTTTGTGGGGAGTGCGGTGCCTGGATGGCTCATTCATTTAAGCATCTGGCTCTTGGTTTGGACTCAGGTCGTGATCTCATGGTTTGTGAGATCATTAATTTGTGTTACTTTTTTTTCATCTAACATTTTTTAGTTATTTTCACTGAATAGACAAAAAATTTCTGTCTGTTCTTGTACTTGAGTAGATAGCTTTCTAACATGGAGTCTCTGTGACAGGCCGTTAAATACTGTGGCACCTTTGATGTCCTCTCACTGTAACCCCCAGGGACCACATAAACAGAATAAGTTATGACCCCCATCGGGAAACAAAAGTTGTTAACATCTTTTGTAAATGGGCACAAAAACTTATTTTTGGCCTTATAAACATGTAATGTGTGTAACAGCCTGATATTTGTCTTTGTGCTACCTTAATGAGCAGGATTATAGTAAAATTAAAATTGCTACTTTAGTAAATTAGATGGGATCACAAATTCTTTTCAAATCTTGGGTAATTAGGAAAAAATACAAAACTTGTAGTGGATTAATCATATATCATTCTTAATTGTATAAACATTTCTTTGGGAGAACTGAAACAGTTTGGGGGCCTAATTTCAGTAACCATGGGAGGGTGAAAGGAGGAAAATAAAAGGCCAGATTTCATTTTTATCTAATATTTTATCATTGTCGGGAAGATTACTTTATGTTTCTGTAAACTCTCCAGTCTTTAAATAAAGTGAGGTATTAATTTGCTCCTATATCTCTTTTAGGCTAGCTATTGATTGAGATAATACCTGTCAAACTGTACAAATTTAAAACAATTTGCAGAATCTTCTGATTCTTATTTCTTTAATCAGAGCATCTTACCATTCATGTGTATTGTCTGATTAATGAAGTGTTACATACAATGTTTTAGGAAACAGAATAGGAATTGAAGAACCTTAGGGTTTATAGAGAACAGTTGACCCTTGAACAACATGGGTTTCAACTTTGCAGGTGCATTTATGTGCACATTTTCTTCAGTACAGTACTATAAATGTGCTTTCTTAAGATTTTCTTTATAACATTTTCTTTAGCTTACTTCATTGTAAGAATACAGTATACATGCATATAACATACAAAATAGGAGTTAACAGACTGTTGATGTCATCAATAAGGCTTCCAGTCATCAGTAGGCTATTAGTAGTTAAGTTTTTGGGGAGTCAAAAGTTACATACAGATTTTCAACTGTGCAGGATATAGGTGCCCCTAACCCTTCTGTTGTTCAGGGGTCAACTGTGTCAGCCATTACATAAGCCTTAGAATTATTCTGGTATATTTAAAACAGCACAGAAATTTCACCCTTGAACATTGGCTTAAGGCTTGAAATAAGCAGAAAAGGAAACTATTCTATTGGAATTGTTGGAAGATCCCTAAAGTAACATATTTTTGCCACATGAAAACAGGTTTCATTACTACCCACTTTCTTTTGGCTATTGATAAATTCTCGTGTTGAGTTTCTGTAAAAAGAAACACCTATGTAAGAGATACACATAGTCCTGATTCTTACCTCCACAGTAATTTTCCCCCATAAACTAGATTTTGAAAACTTAGAATGTTAATTTTCTTTGGTGTCAAGAAATTTCACATTGGCAGTTAACAAATCGTATATATTTGCAGCCATTCTGTAGTCTTATTCAGATCCACGGACATAATCGGGCTCGACAAAGAGATAAGCTTGGTCACATTCTTGAAGAATTTGCTACCTTGCAGGATGAGGTAAGAGCGAACAAGTTGCCCCCCCCCTTCTAAAATTAAGCAAACACATTTTTAAAAGCAATTCTTTGGTACTATGTTTTGACTAATTTTTCAGTGCAGTGAATTTATTTTTAACTTAAAATGTAACGGTTCCTATACCAAAGGAGGAGTTTTCAAAAAGAGAACAGTAATCTGAACCGAGAAACATCTTAAATTATTTCTTTAATAATCAGAATAAGTTATAAAATATGTGTAGAACTATAGTTTTATAGCAAGTTCACATTCTAACAAAAATCTTAAGACAAACCATAAAATACTCTTAAATACAGAGAACAAAATGATGGCTGCTGGAGGGGAGGTAGGGAGGGGCATGGGTTGAATGGGTGATGGGCATTAAGGAGGGCACTTGTTGGGATGAGCACTCGGTGTTCTGTGTAAGTGATGAGTCACTAAATTCTCCTCCTGAAATTAAAAAGTAAAAATTTATTATACAGCTGTGGGGAAAAAACCTTAAATTATCAGCAGCAATATTAATGGATAACATAGTTAAAAACCTGAAGTCAATAGTTTGTATTTTTACTTTATAAAATATCTTTTTAGTTTAAGGAATGTTTAGGTAAATGTTTATCCATTGTGAAATGGGAAGTTTAAATGAATTGAACCAGAAAATGTTTTGGAAGTATGAATTCTTTAGTGACAAGTTTTACATTTTCTTTTTCAATGCTGTTTTTAGCTGTTTGGGTTTTTTTCCCCATTCTTTCATTCCCTTGAAACGAAAGTCAGTGTTCCGACATTTTATTCTGGTAGGCAGAGAAGGTTGATGCCGCCCTTCACACTATGCTGTTGAAGCAGGAGCCCCAGAGGCAGCATCTGGCCTGTTTAGGTACCTGGGTCCTTTACCATAACCTTCGGATTATGATCCAGTATCTTCTGAGCGGCTTTGAACTGGAGCTCTACAGCATGCACGAGTACTACTACATATACTGGTAAGAGCAGTCGCGGTCGAAGACCGCAGAGAAGATCTGGGAGAGCACCTAAAGAACACAGTATAATTCCAGGGTACTTTTTCGTTTAATGTGTCGTGGGCCAATTGAAAAAACATTAAAAAAATTTTTTTTAATTAAAAAAATTTTAATATTTTAAAAAATCCAGGTCATCTTGAACATCTTTAAGTGCTGTAACACCATACAAATGCTCTTTCCAGCCATTGAATATTTATTTAAAAAGTAATAAAAGTGGTTCCAAAGTAAAAACTGCACACATTGAGTCCTGACTTCAGTGACACTAGGTGCTAGCTGTGGAATGTACTTAACTGAAATAAATTTCAAAATTTGAAGCAGATCTTTCCTCTGAGAAGAAATCCTGGCTAAGATTATCATTAGGAGCCATAATTTGCAAACTGCCTCCCTGGGGGTTTCGCTCCAGAGTTTTGAAGGCGCTCATAAGAGATGTCCTCCTTAGCCAGTAGTCCTTTGCTTTCACGTGCTCTTCACAAGAAAAGATGAAATAGAGAAACCTAGTAAGAGGATGCTTGGAAATACTTCAGGCATGGGAAAGCTGACATAGAAAGAAAATATAGAGCTGATGGATCTTTTTCCTAGTCTGGCCAAGTATGGTGGTAAATAACCAGTGTTGCTTATCACAGACAGCTAAGTTTAGTATATTATATCTTAATAAGGTTCATTAACTCCTATTTGAATTATTTAACATAGTAATTAAGATACTGTGTATTCCTTGGAGTCACCGCTATGAAGAAAAGAAGTTAATTCTTTTCTAAGCTGCCATGGTTTTGTTATCATGGCTGCCAGGGCTCCTAACTTGGCTATAAAACTTGAATTCGAACATGAACTAAAGTAATTATGAGAATAATATTATTTGGTATAAACTTCGCCATTTATTTAGGTAACAACTAACTCTTACTGGCTACTAATATAGCTATTTGGCATCTGTTTTGTTACAAGCTCACAGTAGACTATTCAAACTGGGCATTTTCTAGGGGAGCATGCACAGGTTTCTTCTCTGAGTTTTGAGTCAGCTTTTGGGAAGCTTTTGTGCTCTTGATTTCTCAAAATAAAATTATATATATATATACATATACACATATATATATACACACACACATATTTTTTGGCACAAAGAATGGGCTCTTAATTCAGCAAGTAAGTGATAATCAGATAAAGACTATTAGAAATGTACCTGCATATTTGAGCAGATTCATTTCTTGTTAACAAAAAAAATTTTAGTTATGCCTTTAAATACCCTTGTGGTCTACATTCCTGTTAGTTTTAACTACTTTTTAGTTTCAAAATTATACACTGGGCTCCAACATTTTCACAAGGTAAGCTTGTTGTTATTGTTCATGAATATAATCCCTAACGGATGTGGGCCCTTTAAAAATCACCAATAGAAAACATTGATTCTTAAACTTCAGAGTGCATCAGAGTCACCCTGAGCTCAGTCCATCGAGCTCCCAGTTTAGCAGGTCTGGGATAGGACTCAGTCGTTTGCATTTCTCACTGGTTCTGGTGATACTGCTGCCGGTCCGGTGACCACCATTTGAGAACCACTGGTCTAGAGTATCTGTGCTTTGATTCTCTGTAGATCTGATAGTGTATTAATTTTGATAGTGCACTTAGAAGCTCACTGAAACATAGAGATCCTCTCAATGAGTAAGATGCGGACCCTGAGATTCCGTAGTGTCCTGGGGGAGGGGGAATTCATTTGTATCCCATAAAAGGATATGCTAAGTGCTTTTCTTAAATTCATTGTCAGCAATTATTTCTCTTCATATGAAATTATATGCTTTGTTTGAATCAAATAAAAATGTTTGCCAGTTTGCCTTTGCTGCCAGGAAGCATAGCCCTCAGTTTAGCTTAAAATATAGTACCTAAATCATTGCATGTGTTTTGGTGGGTTTTTTATGGTGGTTTTTTGTTTTTTGCCAGTTCATACGGTTTTGATTTTTTGAATGTGGGGGTTTGTTTGGCTACAACAAAAAAAAGGACTGTTGTTTATCCTCAGGCGTGTGTTTTTGGGTAGTTTTTGTTTTGCTTTTAAATTTTTTTTTAATGTTTTAATATTGTAACCTGCCTTACAACTTTTGGGGGAATTTTGGAAATAGGAATTAAATGCTCATCCTTGATCATAATAAAATTTCTTCTAAATCTTTGATTTTAGCTTACTATAGTCCTTAATTTTTATTGTAGATTATATTATAATCATATATATTCATGTTCTAGATTGGAACTGCTTTTCTGGCATAGGAGAATGTCATGTTGATTAAACTTCTGAAAAGTTAGTATTAGGTATACTATAATCTATTTCACATTTCATTTGATCAAGCTCAAGTACATTATAAGCCTGAATGTTCTTAATTTTTTGGAATGCTTTCGTATATAATGCCTACAATTTTAAATTTTTTCATTGTTTTCTTTTGCAATTACTGGGAAAATAAAATATTTACCTAATAGGTTGAAGGTGAAGTGTGTCCTGATATAGTAAAAAGAAAACAGTTTAATGGGCATTCATTTGATTTACATACATTATGAAAAAATATTTGTAAAATGCTTATCACTGTATGAAATTTTTATCAGCGTTGTCAGCAACATACAAGGCTACAGGAAAGGAAAAGCTAACCATCTATAGTGCTAAAAATCTAATTTATCAGTTATCTAATTGGATAATCCAAGTTCTTAAAAGATTTTTAAAGCAGTATTAAAAATATCTCTTTATTAGGAGATACTCGTGGTGATAAAGCTGTCTCATGTAGACATCTTCCATTAACTCATATTTGGTACCCTGTAAGGTATCTCTCTGAATTCCTGTATGCATGGTTGATGTCCACGTTAAGTCGTGCTGATGGCTCTCAAATGGCAGAGGAAAGGATAATGGAAGAGCAGCAGAAGGGCCGGAGCAGTAAAAAAACAAAGAAAAAGAAGAAAGGTACTGTGGACTATTTTTAAATTCAAGGAGTAACTAACATTGGAGTGCATGTTAATTTCTACATGGAAATAGAGAGCCACCTGTGCCTTGTTACGGGTTAATTAGTCATTACGCCTCAGTTCTCGCCCATCAGCTCTTGAGCCAAGGATAAGATAGACACTGAATCCCAGTGTTAGTGACAAGCCTCCTTAGAGCCTTCCCTTGCTTTTCTTTTACTTCTTTGCTATTCCATGTGTTGGAGGATCTCGGGCCAAGAAGAAATAGGCATGTGGAGTGTGCAGGCAAGATAAATTAAGAACAAGGCAGGAGGAAATCCTTGATCTTTTGACAGAAGGCTGACAGCTCAGAAGGGAAGCAGGTCCTGAGCTGTGCTGGTGCAGTGGCACAGAAAGGTGACCACAGAGCACCGTGTGCCACACCCAGGGACCCTGAGGAGGAAGAAATGTTTCAGAGGCACTGCCCTCTGGGTCACTAGTGGAAGGGTGCAGATACTGCTCCTAATGTTAACAACACATTACTTTGTATTTCATGAGGATTTCAACAGTTTGGGTGGGTTATTAAATGACTATAGCCATGGGTTTCCTATTCGAGAAGGTAAGTCCCTGTATAGTGAATTCAAAAGAAGCCAGAATTACTTCATGCTAGAATTTTATTATTTGTAGATTTTGTCCATCAAACAAAATGTAACCCATAGGAGAAAGTGTGAATCTTTAATTTTAGTAAACAAGGTGGAAGGTTTTTATTTAATTAGAATTTCTCCTGCAGTAGTGCGTAAGGAGGGGGAAAGACTATGGGTGATATTCTTTTTAATTACAGTTCGCCCATTGAGCCGAGAGATCACAATGAGCCAGGCCTATCAGAATATGTGTGCTGGAATGTTTAAAGTAAGTTGTCGCAAATGAAGTTCTTTTTGCTTTTCAATTACATTGCTGTTATATAGTTTAATTAAAATGGACTCTCTTCTGTGATTCTTTCCAGATTCTAATTTCACCTTTGTGTTTTCTAACCATCTGCTTGAAAATTACCTTTTTTCCAAGTCTGGTTTTTATTAATTTGTTTAGCAAGTGTTCGTAGACCAGTATTACTTTAACACCTTTGCTGTGTGTCACATATCTTGTACTGAGTACATTTAAGGATACCAAGTCTAATCAGAGGTGATCCTGGTCTCAAGTGTCTAGGTAATGGTGGGTCAGGTGACATGTGAGACACAAGTAATAAGAGAAGGAAGAGCTTATTCCTGGTTCATGACCAGAAGAGGTTTCTTGGAAGAGAAGGGTTTGTTATTTCTTCAGGAGCATATAGGAAGGGGGTGGGCTCCTCAGTGAATGGCTTCACAAAAGCAGGCAGTTTCAGGAGGTAGTAAGTACTAACTCTTAAGTTGTACTTGGCAATTCAAGAAATTATTTGCTGCAACTTATATTAAAATACATAAAACAGAACATGGACTTGTGTTTGAAAAACAGGACCCATGCTTTTTTTATTATTTCCTACTTTTTTCTTTAGAAGCTTTTTTTTTTGAAGGTTTCAACCACTGTAAAAGCATAAGTCCTAGAAGAATAATGTGTATGTGGTACAGTTTCAGTTGGAAAAATAGTAATATATTAAACACTGTTGACAATTTTTTATGTAATTATGGCATATAACATAAAAACACTAAAGCCAGTTTTTCTTTTCCTGTTTCTGATTTCTGAGTCTTACAGTTGTTAGCCCCGTGTAAATAGCTGTTTCTTGTTTTCTATTCTGTACTAATAAGGATGTTCACTTTTTCATATTGATACAGTCTTTTCTCCCATTTTCTTTTTCTTTTAGACCATGGTGGCATTTGACATGGATGGCAAAGTACGAAAACCCAAGTTTGAGCTTGATAGTGAGCAAGTTCGATACGAGCACAGATTTGCTCCGTTCAACAGTGTGATGACCCCGCCCCCGGTGCACTACCTGCAGTTCAAGGTGAGTTTGCCCATTAAAGCGGTTGTAAGGTGTTCAGCCGCAGACCGCAAGTCTTGTACCTCGCCATTTTGTTTAAAGTGGTCAGATCAAACCATGGACAATAACCATGGTTATTGGACCATGGACGAGGTGATAAAATAGCGGTTTTAATTAGTTTGTAAATTACTTGACTCTTTTTGGATGCACTCATCAAATTAAGAGTTATTTTAAGTATGAGGATATTATGAGGTAACAAGGAGATTTAGCATTGAATATTACACAGGAAAAACAGGGACATATGCCAAGTATTTGCTTTAGTGTCTACATGTGAATCATGAGTTAGTAGAGAATTCTTTAATTAAAAAAGGTATTTTAGAGTTTTTCATGTTAAACTTGTTTTAGATAACACAGTATTTCCCCCTTTTTAGGAAATGTCTGACCTCAATAAATACAGCCCTCCTCCTCAGTCTCCAGAGCTGTATGTGGCCGCTAGCAAGCACTTTCAGCAGGCAAAAATGATACTGGAAAATATCCCGAACCCAGACCATGAGGTAAGACTGCAGTCCTAGTAATTCTTGAGGAAAAGCATGTCAGGAAATATGTATCTTACTGCTGGGGGACAGTTTATAAAAATGTACCTTACAGTATTAATAGTGAAGCCTGTCATGTTTCTGGCAAGGATTTTACGTGACTTTGCTAACCTAACCCTGTAAGAATGAAAATTATGTGATGAAAGTGAATAGCTCTTTTATATAAATTTAGAAATCAGTGCAAAGAGAAAGTAAGGCATAGACCCGTACAATGAGTAGGACGAACGGAAATAAGATCCAAGGTGATCCACAGTTCAGATATGTTAACATACAAAGTTTTTTTATTTTAATGTGTAATTTACTATATTAAAATATAATTATATACATTTTAAAAATATGAA
Source organism: Suricata suricatta (assembly GCF_006229205.1). Lineage (NCBI taxonomy): Eukaryota > Metazoa > Chordata > Mammalia > Carnivora > Herpestidae > Suricata > Suricata suricatta. Next base: position 65,270,172 of record NC_043712.1, on the reverse strand, counting down.
AAATGAGGGGCCCCTGGGTGACTCAGTCGGTGAACATCTAACTTTGGCTCAGGTCATGATCTCACAGTTCGTGAATTTGAGCCCTGCATTGGGCTCTCTGCTGTCAGCACGGAGCCTGCTTTGTATCCTCTGTCCCTCCCCTCCTCCCTGCCCTGTCCCTTGCCCACTAATGCTTTCTCACTCTCTCTCAAAATAACTCAAAAAAAATTTTCTTTTAAATATGAAAAAATGATCTGGTCATTTATCACAGGAAGTAAAAACCTTATTCCACTTGACCATTTAAAATAAAGGCTACTGTTTGAAGACTTTATTTGAGATATTGTACAGACCTTAGAACTTGCAGAACAGTAAAGTTGTGCAGTCTTTTGTTATTTTCAGTTTGCCTTGTACGTAATTATATTGACATGCATGTATTCCATGTGAGAATGCATTGCCTGTAATACACTGTTTTGGGGGAGGGTATCTTGGTACAACCTCCATGAAAGGGAAGTTCATAGCAGTTTTCTGTTAAAAGAACAAGCATAGGCCACGCAGTTCTGCTTTTTGTGATTTATTTTTTGTGCATGAGCACATGTGGGAAGTGAGTGCTTAACGCACAAGAGTATTCATGGCAGCCGGAGTCTGGTGGCAAAGAAATGAGGAAATTTCGCTGTCCCTCAGTCGGGACTGTTAAATGAATTACAATACATCATATATTGCAATAAAAGGACAATGGAAGATCTTTATGTACTGTAATGGAATGTTCTTCAGGATATAAGGAGTTTAAAAGGCAAAGTAATAAAGTGTGTATAGTATGCTGCCAGGACGTCGTGTGTGTGTGTGTGTGTGTGTGTGCAAGGATTACAGGAGCATAATGTATCTCCAGAATGACACAGAAGAGTTGATGGCAGTGTCTGCTTCTCGGGAGGGCAGCCAAGTGCCTTGGGAAACAGGGGTAGGAGAGAGATGACTTTCTGTTGTGTACAACCATGCACTAAAAGAAAATACAAGGGGAGAGGAAGATACCTATAATAGATGGCATATTTTTTTCAATGGACTTCATTCATTTACTCAACAAATATTTGTCGTCTACTGTGTCCTCAGCCCTGTGGTAAAAAAACTAGTGGGGGCACCTGGTTGGCTCAGGACATGATCTCGTGGTTCGTGGGTTGGAGCGCCATATCAGGCTCTGCGCTGATGGTGCGGAGCCTGCTTGGGATTCTCTCCCCCCCCCCCCACCCCTCTCTGCCCTCCCCTGTGCATGCTCTCTCTCTCTCTCAAATAAACTTAAAAATTTTTTTTAAAATAGTGAAAAAAAATCAGACAAATCCCAGCCTTCCTGAGGGCTGTGGAGGGTAGTGTGTGGCAGGCATCAAATAAATAGAGCATATTAGAAGATCGTAAGTACTATGAAGAAAATCAAGATAGAATTGGGATAGCAAACACTAGGAGTAGGAAGATGGGAGGGGGCTTAGGCATTTTTTTAATTGAGGGTGCCTGTGAGCAAAGTCAGAAGAAGGTGAAAAAGCAAGTTATGGGGCTACAGGAACAGAGCTCTGCGGGCAGAGGGATCCGTGTGTGAAAAGGCGCGCAGGCCACTGCTGGAGTGTGGTGCCCAAGGGGCGCCGCTGGAGGGTTTTGAGCAGAGCAGTGGCCAGATCGGACTTTTGCTCTGAAGGATCACTCTGGCTCCAGTGCTGAAAATAGACTGTGGTAGGGGCCGAGGTGGGAACAGGGGAACCAGTTTGCAGGCCACAGCAGTAATCTGGGGCGACGTGGCGGGGACCCTGGAGGTCATCAGAAGGGGCTGTGTTCTCTGAGTATGCCAAGGTCAAGATGGACTGGAGGTGGGTGAGCAGGAGGGGAGCAAGGAGGACATCGGGGTTTGGGCCTGAGCCCCTGCACGGATGGAGCCAGTGGGGAGGGCTGCGGGGGGGGGGGGGCAGGAACAAGTGGGAGACAGGGCTGGGACGTGCCTGTTGGACAGCCAGACAGAGCTGTGGTCTGGACAGGCGGACGTGTGATGGGGTGCAGGTGAAGCCGTGCAGGCTTGCGGTGAGGTGTGTTTGTGGAGAGAGTCCGCAAGGAGCGCTGGGAACGTTTTCTTCAGTTCCACACTACTGCCCCTGAAGAGGAATGTGGCATTCCGGCTCTGTGCTGTGAGCGCGTTCAGGTGAAGGCTGTTGGGCGAGTGGTAGTCAGGAGTGACCGGAAACACAGGACACTGCCTCCCTGCTGGTGTGGTTCTAGCTCATAATACGCAGTAGCTTATTTAATACTCCTGCCAGCGAGACTGCGGGATGAGTCACATTGTTGCCCCCGTGTTCATAGATGAAGAAACTGAAGAACAGAGAGCCTAGGGAACTTGCCAGCGGTTTCATAGCTGGTACCCGGCAGAGGTGGGATTTGCAAGCAGACACTGCATAGTCTGGGCCACACCAGGTGCTCCGCTGCCACCTCCGCAGCCTGACATTCTCCAGGCTCGGGGAGAGCCTGTCCATGTTAAACTGCCTTTGTTTAATAAAGCAGCAACACTTGTGTAAAGTTCCTACAAGAATCTGTAATATAAAGACATAAATTAATTGTATGTTTTGATAGCTTAATGTTGCTCATTGTTTAGGTCAATAGAATTTTAAAGGTTGCCAAACCCAACTTTGTGGTCATGAAGTTATTGGCAGGAGGACACAAAAAGGAGTCTAAGGTAAGTACATTGTGGTGAAAATAAATGGATGTTAAATTATTGTAAAACCTTTTTTAAATAAAATGAATAAATATTACAAAAAGAAAACATTCAAAAATCATCCCTTTAAAAAAGAGGTTCAGGGGCGCCTGGGTGGCTCACTCAGTTAAGCATCCGGCTTCGGCTCAGGTCATGATCTCACAGTTGGTGGGTTTGAGCCCCGCGTTGGGCTCTGTGCTGACAGCTCAGAGCCTGGAGCCTGCTTCGGATTCTGTGTCTCCCTCCCTCCGACCCTCCCCTGTTGGCACTGTCTCTGTCTCTCAAAAATAAATAAAAAACATTAAAAACATTTAAAGAAAAAAGAGGTTCATTGGCAGAAAATAACCTGAGCTAACCATTTTGCTTTGAAACGGAGAGATTTTATGGACTTAGTTTCTAAAGTCTGCCCCCCCATACCCCTCCCTCTCTTGTGTAAATTACCAAATGACTTGGAGTAAAACAAAATGTGTGAGAACAAATTTATGGAAGAGAGAGACCTAAAGACTTGGTTGAATGGCTTCAGCGATGGCAAACGTGTAAACCTCCCCGGGCTGGTGGCGGTGCGCCATCGGTGCCATCAGCCTGCAGTGCGCTACTGGGCCCTCGCTGGGGCCGCACCTGCTCACTCCCCGCGCCGCCTGCGGTACTAGGTACACTGCGCCGCACAGTACTGTCTGCTGGCCCAGGAATAAAAAGTGCCCTCACAGGACTCTTTCCCGTAGTCCGTTTTTCTTTGTTAACTATTCTCTGACTTTCAGATACCCAGAGTAAGCTAATCGTTATCCTTCCAGTTTTGTTCCCAATTTGTCATTAAAAGTTTATCTCTTGTGCTGCCTCACCTCTAAAATGGTGAGAAACTCTTTAAAAAAACAAAACAGTACTGTCTGAATATTTTAAATACATTAGTTTACTTTCTGCCTTTCTTTACAGGTTCCTCCTGAATTTGATTTCTCTGCTCACAAATATTTTCCTGTTGTGAAACTTGTTTGAGAGAGACTGAAAGGGTCATAAAGGGGTGGAATCTGCTTTCAGATTCTAAAAGGATCCATCCATCAGTCTCACCACGTAACTGAAGTGAAATGGATTTCTTGGATAACAACCTATTATAAGAAATACTTTTAATTTGACAGCCTTATATGACATGAATGAAAACTGCTGTTTTAAAGTGGTTTGTTATGTTCCATGGATGAAACTGGTCTTACTGAATGCATCGATGAACGTCCTATGGTTTTATTACAGATTTAATCATAGATCTTTTTTTATGAATGAGTGAAAATAGTGTTTGTAAAGGTTAATAAATTTGACAAAAAAATGCACCCCTGGAAATGACAAACAGCAGCACTTTGTTGATGCATGTTAAGAAATGAAGGTGTTTACACTTAAGTCGTTCAAACAGATTATTCAAAAGAAGTTTCAAAACAAACACTTACTTAGCAAACACTTGTATGGGGTTTTGGCAAAATACATTTAAAAGGGAATAGGGGGAGCTCTAAACTATATAGGGAGACCCAATTACATGGGGATTGTGATTCTGTGTGTCATGATGTCTTAAATTATATACCTGTAAGAATATAGAGGTTTTTAAAACATCTTTTAACTGTCCTTTTGGAACTTTTAAAACATTATGCATAGTGTTTGCTAGAGACATTATTCAAAAAAGGTAGGAATGTATAGGTGATGTGTAGGGTTAGGCTTAAATGTGGCATATTCCTTTTTGGCTTCTACTAAGTATTCAGTTTAACCCGTGAAATATTTTCAAATGGGGACCTTTCCAGGATCTGCTGGCGTCCACCCACCTGTGCCTGCAGGTGCCCAGCGCCGGAGACGCCACCCCGCCTGCCTTTCTCATGCTGTCAGGGGTTTTTAGTCTACTTTAGATGGTGTAATTTGCCTCAACTGGTGAGAGCCTTGGTTTACGGAACCCATTGTGTGAAGTCTGTACATAATTTAAAGATGAGACTATGTCAAGTCCTTTAACTTTCCCAGAGATGTGTTTGTTTCACAGGCACACCAACAAGAATGGGAACATTTTACATTAGCTTTTGAAGTGCACAGGAGAACACCAACTTTGAGTAATCCCTCAGTATATACATTATCAGAATTTTATAAGCCATTTTCTGAGAGCGGTTTAATACACTTTGTACTGCTTTCTCAGAAATAATATGTACAAATATTTACACAGTTAAGCCATTTCTCCAACTTTGACACTAATGAACATTTTCAAAGCCTAAGCTAACAATGTGAAAAATATATAACCCAGTTAATGGAATCTTTTTGTGTTTTTCTAAAAGTCATTTCAGAAACAAGCATTAGAAGTGTTGAGTGTCCTATAAACCTTTGATTATAATTAATAACCTCTTAGTGGGAGTAGACTGATCCCTTGTACCTTAACCCTGAATTCACACCTCAGGTTCCACTGTGAATGGATAACCAGATACTACCAGTTTAAACAGTCCTGCTACTTAACTAGTTATAGAACAGCAGCACACGGACTTAACAGTTAAGGGTTTATTTCTCCAATTCCACCACATGAAAGTACATTAAGTATGTGCGTTGCTTACAGTATTCTGGAAACCTGACCGAGTCATGCGTGGGGAATCTGCAGTCTCGTCTGCAAAAAAAAGATGAATCCTCACACTCCTGTCTACACACCGTGTTGAGGATGGATATAGAGGAAGGTGTGAATTTTAAAGTTAACACCTATTAAAAATGGGAATACCGGAGCGCCTGGGTGGCTCAGTCGGTTAAAAAGGGGAATAGCTGCGGATTTAATTTTGGTTGAAACCAAAAAGACAAAGTGTAGGGAATTTGAGATCTACTTATTACACAGGTTTTTGTTTAAAATAAGTAGAGCCACGACACCTCTGTGAATCGTGGCCTTGGACTAGGTGCCTGAGTGACGTGAAGGCGGCCCGGGGATAGAGCATGACTCTGGAGGAAAGGCTCCCAGGACACACCTCCTAAATGAACGGCCTTTGGTGCTTCTGCACATGAAGATGGACTTCCGTGTGCTTGTTTGTTTTACTTATATTCACGTCCCATCTCAGTCCACAGAAGGTTCCGTAGGGCCGATCACCGCCACCCTTAAGCCAGTTTGCAAGCTGATTCTTCAGGGATCCAGTAGGGCATGAAGTGGAAAACAAAGCAGTTGGACTTAAGAGTCTTATTTCTCAGAACTCTATGCACACTGATTAAACACGAAATGAAGAGACTTTATTACTGAAAAAGCAAAGCTATCAACCCTAAGGCTCAGACAAAAACGGAAGTTGGACAAGGACTTAGATAAAATCTTACAAAGCTATTTTTAACACCCTTCTTTGCCTTTTCCAGGTGGAAAAGTTTAATCTTAGTGACCAAGTAGAAAGATACCCTACACGGTAACATTCACACTGGAGATGGTAACCTGACTGCAAACCAGGTCCTGCGTCCAGGGGCACGGGGCGTCCGGTCCAGCTGAGGGGCCGCGTCCCGCCCGCCACCTGGCCGCAGGGCTCTGTCACTTCTCTTGGCCCGTTTCCTCTCTAATCAGCATCACCGCCCACTTGCCCTTTAAAGGGCTGAGAGTCACCAGTGTGACTCTGCCAGTCATCCGTAAGTGGCAAGAACCTATTTACCAGAAATACTGAGCAGAACAGCTCAAAGTGAATTAGGATTAGTCATTTTCAAATTAACATTAACTTGATTTTTAAATCACTTTTTAAAATGGTCATCTACCACAAGCCAAAAACAACTGTTGCATTTCTCAGGCCTTTCTAAACTTTCTGCCTGTGTAACAACTGTGTACACCCTTAAGCGTCGGCTTCCTGCCCTCCCTGCTCCGCCACAGCCCCGGGGCAGCTCTGCTTCCACCCCTGAGGTGGTGAAAGTCCATCCACTGGTGGCTTTCCGTGGCGTGTGCTGCTTAGATTTCGCTCTGTCCACACGTACTAAGCCAAGAACGACACAATGTTCAAATTACAAGTCACTTTCTAAGTACATTAATAACAAAGGTTATACAAGTGTTCTTTTAAAAAATTCTCACAAAATGCCTTTGTCTATAGACCTGTTTAAAACTTGCTAGTGATGTTTAAGTTTTGCGCTCCAGGCCACACTGAGTGTCCCAAGCAGAAGTGAGTGCATGAGCGCAAACCAGTAATCATTCACTGCTGACGTGGGAGAACAGAAATCCGGGCGGGTGCCTGGCCGCTCAGCACAGCATGTGGCGGGGACACCAGAGGGACCAGAGAATTCTCAGGGGTGGGGGGTCTTGGTGTCAGAAGACAGACTTTTCCTACAGGCTCCGATTGTTTTCAACGAAGTTACAAAGTTACCTGCAGAAGTGCCCCTGTCCCCTTGCAGGAGAACTTGGGCTCTACTTTTGGTCTTGATCTTCTCATACCTGTCAGAGCTGCCACACTGACACCATGGGACACACTTCAAAAGTATCCCCCAAACCCACCTGACAGACCATCATTTTCCTACATAAAGTACATATTAAAACTCCACAATAATCATCTTTAGTTGTGTATTTTACTTAGTACATTTCACAGTATTCAACCCCTCATAAGTATCTTGTAGTGATCTCTGTTCAGTCCTGACAGGAAGTACAGGATTCCAGTTGATTCAGAGCGTGTGATTCTTCTTTTCACGCTGATCAAGTAAATGTATCATGTCTCCTTTCTGATTTTCAGCATTAAGAACTAAAAAAAAGAAAAACAAAAAACATTTAGGGAAACCAGCCATGCAGGTTGCAGTTGACCTTAAGTGTCTGGGAACTGCCTCTTCAAGAGGACCGCACCTCCCACAGCAATACCATGGGGACAAGCAATACCATGGACGGGACAAGGAGCGGCGAGCAGAGACTACAGGTGCGGCCGACAAGGTGCCAGGAAATAAAGCTAAGACGAGTAAGAACTCCCTATTTAAAACAGTGAAATAATGCCCCGCTGTCCTCTAAAGTGGACAATGTAAAATGGACTCCTAACATTTTGATACAATCACAACCCTTGTGTGCTGCACGCATCCATTTGTGCACCTCTGTCGGAGCACAGCGTGGGCATCCCAGACCCCCACTCAGGTCAGCTCTACAGGAAACATGAGGTGGGTCCCCCCCTAAGTCAGCTCTGCAGGGAGCACCACACACAGGCACTGCAGCACCCCCCCCACACACACACACCACCACCCCCGCTTCAGCAATATGGCAAAGCCTTCCCTTTCAGAGCCGAAGCCTCCCTGTGGCGCCTTGCTCTATACTTGACACACGAAGGACAAGAAAAGAAAGAACGCACAAAATCTAAAACCACCATGCTGATTGATGACCCACTAAATGGTGATTTTCTTACATGAATTAAATGGCTGCCTTAAATGAGTACTGTCTTTTAAAGTTCTCTATTAAAGCTGACACGAAACGTCTTTTTCTGACCTCCCTGAAGGAAGCAGGGTCTTAAACTATTTAAATGATACAATCTTAAGATGGTGATGACAAGTCTTAAACTTAAAAGAGCTGACCAGCATTCTTCTCTGCCTCTGTCCTTGTTTGTTAGAGCCTCATACAAGGGGAGATTCTCAGGACACCTGGATGTAGGGCATGAAAGAGCCCAAAGCTTTACTGCAAAGCCAGACCTTAATTAAGGACACTGCTGATTGAAAGGACGGTGAAAGAGGTGTGAGGCAGTAACCACACCAGAGAATACGTTCTCCAAGGACTGAAGTGCACAAATGAGTGATCACTGATCAGGAACCGAAAAATTGATTTTGTATTTGCTTAGAATTCTGACTTGCTAATAATATGTTCATGTTCTGCACTAAGAAATCAACTAAACAGTCTATGAAAATAATTTAAAAATCAAGTTAGGACTCCCATTTCTAGAAACCTCAAACAACTCTGCCAACTGTAGTCACCGTCATGAAAAGGTATTTTAAAGAAGCACTGTTGAACCAAACCTAAACTGGGGGGCTTTCTACCAAATAACTGGCCAGAACACTTCAAATGACGACAAATGGTTTGGGGTTAAAGGACCCCACTGAGGTATGACCATCAATGCAGCGTTTAATCCTGGATTTAGATCTTGGACCAGAAAAGGGGTATTAGTTGGGCAGTTCACTACATCAGAATAATAGCATTGTGTCAGTATTCATGTCTTCATTATAAGATGTTAACACTAGGGAAACCTGGGTGAAGGGTATATGGAAATACTGTTAAATTAAAAGGTCAAACTTTAAATAAGATACTAAAATGCACTGTCTGTAATGGCAATAAAAGAAGGCATCGGGGGCCCGGGGGTGGCTCCCTCTGTTAAGCATTCGACTCTTGATTTCAGCTAAGGTTGTGAACCTGTGGTTGTGAGACCAAGCTCGGCCTAGGACTCCATGCTGAGTGCAGAGCCTACTTGGGATTATCTCTGTCCCTCTCTCACTCTCTCAAATAAATGTTTAAAAAAAAGAAGGAATCTGAAAGGCCACAAATGAAATAAAAATCACAACTCCTGATGGTAATAAGCATCAAAGCTAGCCCTGCCCTGAGGACTTCAGTCTGGAGACCCCAGGCTTCTCCCTGCGCAGCTTCACAAGATTCAGAGGGACAAAAACTAAACATGAGGACTGCCTCGTGGCAGGAGGTCCAGAAGTGGAGCCCTATATAAAACTGAAACTCTATAAACGCTCACGTCCTTGGGTTAAAGGTAGTGGAAAAGAGGCACGGCGAAAATGGGCCGGCAAGAACGCCTCATGGTTAGACGGGGGGCTTCTAATCGAGAGGACATTCAGGTACATATTCGAACTCCATTTTCCTTTATCAAACAAAAATCTAGAGAAGTTACTAAAGCGGTAAGTCTATAGTCCTCCTTGAGACTGCTAGAGGTCACAGATCTCTAGTGCAATCCAACTCTAACTCGGTCCCCTCCGTCCCCAGAGACTTCTACAGATAAAGTTCCCAGGAAACTAGCTCACAAAGCACAAAACACAAAGAAACAAGCTATCCTGAGGATAATTTGCAGAAACAAAAGAAATACCCACAAGGTTTTCAGACATGGAAAACCTACAACACGTGGGTATACATTTTTTTAATTTATTTACTTTTGAGAGAGAGAGAATGAATGAATGAATGAGCAGGGGAGGGGCAGAAAGAGGAGACAGAATCTGAAGCAGACTCCAGGCTCCAAGCTGTCAGCACAGAGCCCGATCTGGGGCTCAAACTCATGAACTGTGAGATCATGACCTGAGCTGAAGTTGGACACTTAATCGACTGAGTCACCCAGGTGCCCCCAAAACTCATTTATATTTAAAGAAAGAAAAGGTTTGAAAACATGAGCAAGGAATAAGAACACTCACAAGTGAAAAATTAAATGCAAAGCTTGAATTAAAGAACAGAAGGCACAGCTGAAGGAAAGATGGATGAACTATAAGCTATGTCTGAGGAAATCATTCTGAATGCAGAGTAGACACACAGAAATAGGTAATATGAGGGGCGCCTGGGTGGCTCAGCCAGTTAAGTATCTGACTTTGGCTCAGGTCATGATCTCATGATTCATGGGTTTAAGCCCCACGTCAGGCTCTGTGCTGACAGCTCAGAGCCTGGAGCCTGCTTCAGATTCTGTGTTTCCCTCTCTCTCTGCCCCTCCCCCACTCATGCTCTCTCACTCTCTCAAAAATAAGTAAACATTAAAATAAGTTTTTTAAAAACAATGGATAATATGAAAAAGGGGGTAGGAAACAGGAAAAGAATGGTAAGGTCTAACTTTTTTTTTTAAATATGATAGATTTTTTTAATTTTACTTTTTTTAAGTTTATTTTGAGAGAGAGAGAGGGAGAGAGAGGGAGAGAGAAAGAGAGGGAGAGAGAAAGAGAGAGAGCGCGCGAGCGAGGACAAGGGAGGGGGAAAGAGATGGAAAGAAAATCCCAAGCAGGCTTCGTACTATCAGTGCTGAGCCTGATGCAGGGTTCAATCTCGCGAACTGTGAGATCATGACCTGACCCAAAATCCAAGAGCTGGACGCTTAACTGACTGACCCACCTCAGCTGCCCCAAGATCTAACATTTCTGATTTGAGATCGAGAAAGAATCAAAATGGGAAGAACCATTATTCACACAGATCTTGGCTGAGATTTTCCAGAAGGACTAGCTATTATACTTAGAAGAGGGTAATACAGAGGGAGTCAGCTGAGAAACCAATGGAACAGAAAGTCCAAAAAGTAAATCTGAATATATACGGAAATCCAGTCGTAAAACTGGCGACTCAAATCACTGGCCTTCAGATGGTGTTGAACAGCTCTTAGGACAAAGAAAACTGGACCCAACCTGTGCCAAACACTTGAATACATTTGATATTAACTGAATGAATCAGAGATCTAAATGTAAAATATAAAAACAGATGATGATCTGGAAAGATGGTGGTGACAGTGGCACAGTTTTTGAATCTCCAGGTCCCCACATGAAGCACAGCCAGAGTAGATGACCAGGAATCCTGCAGACCCCAACACACAGGCAGAGACAAACCATGGACAGTGGCTGTGTGCAGTGTCTAGAAAGGAAAGGGGAGCAATGGGGCACCTGATGGACCTGAGAAGAGGAGGACAGAACCCCAAACAGGCAACAGATCGACACCAGAAAGTTCTGGGCCAGCGGACAAGCTGGCTTGAAGCAGGAGGGCTGCTGCTCCCCCACAGCAGGCGACCACTAAGGGGCTGGGGGAGGCTGAGCCCCATGAACTTCTGAACCTCATCTGCCGCGGCCCCTTCTCAGGGGGGGACAGAGAAGACCTGGAGAGCTGAGTGTGAAGGAGAGCACAGGCTGAGCAGGGACAAGAGACAGCGGGCCCTAAAAAGCAGATAGCAATGGGGAAGGCCCCCACCAGCCAAAGAAGATGGGACAACTTGAACTTCAAAAAGTATAATAAATACAACTGAGTGAAACCCATCAAAACAGGTTTAAATCCGTTGAGTTTGTATTTTTAAAATCAACACCTTCAAGAGGATAACAGGAAAATAACTCATTATCATGAAAATTGATATAGAATTTATCCTACGTTCTATGACTAAAACCACTGACTTGCCTATTTATAAAAACATCCCAATCAACCAATGAAGTAGAAAAGGTTGGATCAGACCACCACCACTACCACAGAATTAAGGAAGGCGCTGCACAGCCACTGGTACTCACATCACAAAGACGTTACTTGCCTCCTGATGAAAGAACACACCACCTCATACGAAGTTACCACAGGCTTGAGCCCAAACCTGAGTCTTATCAAGCCTCTGGATATCAGCTGCCAATTTGCAGGAAATGGGGAAAGAAGAACACACTAAGTTGCACTATGACTACATAACCAGCACTGTATGGACTATGGAAAAATCCAGGGCAAGTGGAGGAAAAGAATAGAAGGGAAAACCTGTAGATTAAGAGACTTAAAGATACAGATTTTCTAGGAAAATGGGCAAAACTAAATTATGATGTTCAGGGAGGCCCACTTGAGTGATAAACTCATAAAGCAATGAAAGAAACTTACTAGATGTGGGGAATAAGTTTAAGAATTCTCTGAGCTTGGGTTAACAAGGCTCAGGGCAGAAAGCCACCAAAGGGCAAAAGGGCCCCGCTTAGAACAAAGCATAGAGTGGAAAGGAAAGCTGCTTTCACAGGATGGAAGCATCTGGAACAGGTAGAGGTGGAAAGCCACTGCAGCGGGGCCCAGGATTAGTCATTAAGTAAAACAAAGCCCAGGGCAGAAGGCCACCACAGGGAGAAAACACCCAGAGCTAATTAGTGAGAAAAATGCCTTGTTGCCCCTGAGGTAGCATGCTCTGTCTTGGCCCCTAGAAAAGTTAAGATAAATAGACGCAGCGTCTGGTGTCTGCCATAAACAGCCATCTACTTGGCACCTGGATTTTGTTTTGTACTGACCCAACCCTCAATACTGCATACCTTTAAGACCTTTTTCTCGCACATGAGTTAATGATCACTGTTTCATTGTCTATTTCTGCATGTCCATGTTTCTGATCCTAATAAAAATGGAGCAAGGACCCTTACTCGGGGCTCTTGTCTCCTCCTGGACATTAGCCTCTCTCGTATTCAATTCTGCGTCCTCTCTCTTTCAGGACGAGAGAATTCCAGACCCAAAGTCTGTGGCAACTAGAAAGGTCAGGATAGGGGATAAGTGTAGGGGAGGGGGGAGAACATAAAAGTTTTAAAACATTCACATGGCAAAAGACACTATATATAAAACCAAAATCAAACTGGGAAGAAGTATTTGCAACTGATATCAGATATCAGGCATCTCCCTAGCATATCAAAGAACCCTTAGAAACTAAGAAAGGAAACACCAAGAATCGGATAGAAAAAATAAGGGAACCATGAAAGCACATGATACTAAAACAGGAGTATATGTGGTGGGAGGGATTTTTCAAGAACAGGAGGTAACAGATGTGAGGGGTGACAGGATCAGGAAGGCCACCAGTGGACAGGGTGTTCAGTGGATGCTAAAGCCACACCATTTCAAAGCATCCCCTCAAGATGACCTCTCAGTGACAAAGGGAAGATGGATGGACCTTTGTGATGTAGAGACCTGGCAGGCAGTGCCTTCACCGCCACCCGCCCCCAACACACACACAGATTTTCTGAAAGGTCTCCATCCTGGGCTTCTCCGCCATCCCCTCCCTCCACTGCCCCATGTTTAAAGGCTTCTGAAGGGAAGAAAGTCTCCTTCAAATGACGGATTACTTAACAACAGTAGTGTTAGGAGGGGACTGTTCAGTCACTGCCAAAGTGAAGGACCACAAGGGGAAATTCAAGGCGAGCCTCCTCACCGGCCACACTTCTTACCATTCAGGTTTCTGTCATTGCCTGCAAGGGCCGCCTGCTTGTCTGTCTCCGATTCTGCCTCGTTTTCGTCCATGTTGTAGTCCTCCTCTCCTCCCAGCCTCCGCTGGTTTCTCCCTGCAAACGAGCACAGGCACAGGGCACACAACCCACATCATTTCTCTCTCGAGGCCACAGGGGCGTCCGAGCCCAGGAACTGGGGTTTTCCCGGTCACGCCTTAAGAGCCTGGTCTTTATCCACCACCTCTCGGCAGGTGGGAGGCGGAGGGGACGAGACTGTGCGCCTGCTGCCCACACAAACAGCAGGTGCAAGGTCTCTACTTACGTCCTGCCCTATTAAGCTCTGAATCCATATAAACCATGACCCTCAACACAGGACTATACTCAGGGCTGGAAGTAAGGTAACTAGCAAATTAAACCCATATCCAGGTTTTCTAGAGACAATCCACTCCAGGTTATAGGGAGGCACCACTGTTGCTGGAAACAACAGGTTTCTAGTTGATGACAGCACCTCCCTAGACGGTCGGGTGGCTCTGACAGAAGGAAATAGAGTGGCTACCAGGAGCCGAAGAATGACATTTCCCATCCTGCCTATGCAATTCCACCGTTCATCACCACAGTCCGCCCTGCAGAGAACAACCAGGAAAGATTAGGACGAAATGCATTCAAGAGACGTATTCGTAGGGCTTCAGGTGAATGTCTCATATGCACATACAGGCAGGTAAACAAAATCTTTTTTTTTTAAGCTTGTCTGGGAGACGTGGCTCTGGTTGTTTCCCTGCACTCACTGCCTGACGTGGAAGCAAAGCACACGCCCTGGCGCCCTGCCGCTTCCTTCCACACCCAGGTCACCGCCCCGCCCCAGGACGCCATGTATCCCGCAGGTCCTGTGGGTTCTCGCACCAATCTTCCGCTGTGACGCACCACGGCCTCTCTGAAACCTGAGTGCCCCTGGGTCGGCTCCCTGACTTTCCTTTTCTTTTTAATTCTTCAACTGCAACCTTGTGAGAACACATTCTTCAGAAAGAGAAACTTGAATACAAATTAGATCTGCACAGGATCAGGGTAATTTCCACAAATAAGCACACTCCCCACTCCTGTTAGTGGGGTGCCCCCAGAGCACAGGTCTCTTCTCTTGCTTCGTGTCCCTGGCTGGGCTGGGACTGAAGCCTTCCACAACTTTTAGGGACCAAACACATCCCAGGATCCTGTGTTGATCTCCCATTTCCCACACGTTCCTGTGCCTTTAAAGAAAAGTCAACCAAACCAGAGAGGTAGGACTCACGTGTCACTCCGCTCCGATGCCCACAATGGCACAAGACCCCCGCTACAGTCACCCCTCCCTCTGCTCCCCGGCCACCAGTGGCGACACCACACCATGCAAGGCTGCAGAGACGCAAGCCAAGCTCGTGGCCCAGCGTGGGCCACGTCCACTAGACGCCTAGCACCCACTCGGGCCTTCCACTGAGACGCCCCTGCCGACTCCCAGTGGATCTCCTCTCCCACACGGCTCTTCCCTCTGGCCTCCCACTTGGTAAGACACCCAATGAATGAATGAGAGCTAACAGATGGCAAACTGCCATTCAGGAAGCTTCCTAGGGGCCCCTCCAGTGTCAGGGGAAGGTGGTGGAAAGGAGTCTTTGGACACCAAAGTGGCTCACGCACCTTCCTCGTCGGCGTCCTGCTCCTCCTCCTGCCCGTTGGGGATGACCAGCTGGTCCTGCTCGGGGTCCTCGGCGTCCTGATTCTCTGGGCTCCCCAGCAAGGCCGCTGGCGCCCGCGGGGTGTGCCCGACCGCCTCTGCTTCCCCGGTGCCTCGTCTGCCCGCAGGCCTGTCGTCCTCGGCCGCCTGCCCCGGGCCCGGCTCTGGTGCCAGCCCCGGGCCGTCCCTGCGCAGCGCCTCCTCACTGGCCACCTGAATCTCGTTGGTCTCCTCTGTGCACAGAACACCGCTGGCTGCAACCTCACCAGCATTCATTCTCATTGAAACAACAACACGACCCCTCGTACCACTCGGTTCCCAGAGCCTTCCCAGGGGCTGGGGCTGGGCAGCCACTGGGTAATTCACCCCGTGACTCCATAAAGACTCCAGGCACCTTTCTACCTGCAGCTTATCTTCAGATTCACAAGTTAGAGAGAAGTGCCTTAGGGGAAAAATCTGGACTCCGGTACCTTGATCACAAGGACAACCGATGGGCTGAAGTTATCTGACCTCCATAATGGAGACAAGTACTTGGGAACGGGCCGTGCGGCTGCCAACGAGTCATTCCACAGGGACACAGCAGCCCCCCCGTTCCCAGTGACAGGTGCCCAGGACTCAGCCAACTCCCTGTAATCCCACGGACCCGCTGACGTCCTCTCTGTCCACAGCTGCCAAGGACCAAGGCACCTGGTTTACGGACGAGAGGTAAGACGGGGAGGCCCCAACTCCAGGAGCCCGCAGAGACCACGTCTCCCGCCGGCAGCCCACACCCAGCGCACCGGCTGCCTCCAGCAGGGACACTATCCTGAGGCCCTGTGCGCACACACTGGACACGACCTGCCACCACGTGGCTCTGAAGAGGGCTTACGTGTGCAATTACCAAGTCTCACGTACCTCTCTCACCTTGTCTCTTCAAATCCAAAGCCACCTCAGAACTGGGGGCTGGGGTCTGGGGCTCGCCGTTGCTGGGCACATTTCCTTTCACTTGTGGCACCTCTGCCTGGGGCAGGTCTGCTTCCTGTGGCCCGGGGCCTTGGAGCTAAAACAAGAACACAGGGCGGCCAGGGGCTCCGCGACCTTACGCCTCAAAACCACCTCAGGGAAAGCAGTGGATGTCCTTCTGGTAGTCAAAACACCGAAACCTTGAGAAATGCCATGATATATAAACCCTGATCGTGTCTGGCCACCTGGTATAAACCCAAGGCTCTGAGGTTAAGATCTCCTAGAAAGTACTTCCAATACTGTATTAACAGGTAGGCAGAAAGTCACAAAGACAAGGAAGACCCCGACAGCGCAAGCCAACCACACCCCACTGACTTCTACAGAACACTGGCCTGACAAGAGCAAACCACATTCTTCAAGTGCACATGGAACATTCTCCAGGAGAAACAGATGCTTAGGCAACAAAACAACCCTCAATGAATTTGAAATGATTGGAGGACATACTCTGTATGATGTCAACCACAATGGAATGAAATTATCAATGATGCTAAAATTAGAGAAACTCACAAATATGTAGAAATGAGGCAACACACTCCTGAATAACCAATGGGTCAAAGAAAAACAATAAATGCAAATAAGAGAGAAAAATGAAAAATACACAACATACCACACTTACGGGAGTCTCTAGAGCAGTGCTTGGAGGGAAACTTACATGTCTATATTAAGAAAAAAAAAGGAAGTTCTCAAAACAATAATCTACTCTCTCACCTTAAAACACTGGAAAAAGAAGAGCAAACTGAACTTAAAACAAGGAAGGACATAATAAAGGTCAGAGCAGCAATTAATGAAATATGGAAAGAAAACAGGAAACATGCATGAAATCAAAGTTAATTCTTTGAAAAGATGAACAAAATTGACAAGCTTTCAGCTAGATTAATCAACAAAAAGAGAAAACTCAAATTACTAAAAAAAAAAAAAAAAAAAAAAAAAAAAAAAAGGAAAAAGGATGGCACTACCAACCGTACACAGATAAAAATATTAGAAAGGGACACTGAGGACTGCATGTCAGCTTTGAGGACTTAGACGACACTGCACAAGGTCCTAGAACAACACAAACCACCAAAACTGACTCAAGGAACAGGAAATGTGAGTGGACTTGCAACAAGATATTGAATTAGTAATTTACAAATGTCCCCCCAAAGAAAAGCCCAAGCCCAGATGATTTCACTAGTGAATTCCACCAAACATGTTAAGAATCAATATCAGATCTTCACAAACTCTCCCAAAAAACAAGAGAAAGACTCCCCAACTCATTCAATAAAGCAAATATTACCTGATCCTAAAACCAGACAAAGACAAGAAAACTACAGACCAATATCCCTTATGAATACAGACACCAAAACCCTTAACAAAATACTGGCAAAATCAAATCTACCACACATAAAAGGATTATATACCATGAACAAGTGGGGTCAATCCCATGAATGTAAGGTTAATTAAACATCCAAAAATCAGTCAGTGTAATATATCAATAGCATAAACGACAAAAAACACATGATCATTGCAATAGATGCAAAAAAATTTGACAAAAATCCAATGCCTCTTCTGCATAAAAACACTCAACAAATTAAGAATAGAAGGGAATTTACTCAGCTTGATAAACTCCATCTATGAAAACACATAGCTAACCTAGAGCTTAATGATAAAAACCGAATGCTCTCCCTCCGTGATCAAGAATAAAGACGTCTGCCCTTCCACCTCTGGTTAGCACTGTACGGAGATTTTAGCCAGGGCAACCAGGTGATAAAAAGAAAGAAAAGGCATCCAGACTGGAAAGGAAAATGTAGAACTATCTCTTTTTTGATAACATAATATTGTACATAGAAAATCCAAAGGAATCACACTCCAAAAGCTAGTATTAGAATAAAGAAGTTCAGCAAAGTTGCAATACGATACACATATATCAACATATAAAAATGATAAAAGATACAAAACCTTGTTTGAAAGAGATTTTTAAAAGACACCCTACATTCATAGAACAAAAGACTTAATAGTAAGATGGCAATCCTTCCAAATTGATCTACAAAGTCATTGCAATTGCAGTCAAATCTCACCTAACGTTGAAGAAATTGACAAGCAGATCCTAAAATTCATATGGAAAGTCAATCTGCAAAGAACAGCCAAAATAGTCTTTAAAAAGAACAATGTTGGATGAGTCACCACTCCCTGACTTCAAAGTTTACTACAAAGCTACAGTAACCAAGGCAGTATGGTACTGACATAGGGAACAAACAGACCAATGGAACAGAAATGAGAGTCCACAAATAAACCCTCATATTTACAGGAAATTGATTGTCAACAAAGGTGCCATGGCAATTTGGTGGAAGGAAGAACAGGTTTTTCAAAAGAGGTGCCAAAAGACAAGTGAATATCAATACACAAAAGAATAAATTTGGACCCCTACCTCACACCATATACAAAAAATTAACTCAAAATGGATCACAGGACTAAATGTAGGAGCTAAGAACTATAAAACTCTTACAAGAAATGATAAATCTTCATAACCTTGGGGGTAGGCAGAGTGTTCTAAAATGTGACACCAAAGGAACAAGCAGAATAACAAATTGCACTTCATCAAAACTAAGAACTTTTATGTTTCAATGAACACCATGAAGAAAGTGAAAAAATAACTCACAGAATGGGAAAAAATATTTGCCAATCATATATCCTATATCTTTATGTGTGTGTGTGTGTGTGTGTGTAAGTGTGTGTACGTATGAATATATATAGAACTCCTACGACTAATTATAAAATAACTCAATCAGGGGCACCTGGGTGGCTCAGTTGAGCTTCCAACTTCAGCTCAGGTCACGATCTCACGGTTTGGGAGTTGAATCCCCACATTGGGCTAGCTGCTGTCAGCACAGAGCGCACTTTGGATCCTCTGTCCCCCTCTCTCTCTGCCCCTCCCCTGCTTGGGCACTCTCTCTCTCTTTCAAAATATAAACATTTAAAAGAAAAAGAACTCAATTAAAAAATGAGCAAAGGATCTGAATAGACATTTCTCCAAGAAAGATAAACAAATGGCCAATAAAACGCAAGAAAAGATGCTCAACATTAGTTATTACGGAAATGCGAATACAAACCACAATGAGATAGGACTCCACACCCAGGGGCATGGCTATAATAGCAAAGACAAACAATAACCAGAGTTGGCAAGGATGTGGAGAAATCGGAACCCTCAAATTGCTGGTGAAAATGCACAAGAGTGTGATTGCTTTTTGGAACCAGTCTGGCAGTTTCTCGTTAAACACGGAGTTACATATGACCCAGCAATCCCTCTCCTAGGTGTACACCTAAGAGAAATGAAAACTTATGTCCACACAAAACTGTCTACAGGAATGTTCACAGTCGCATTATTCATAATAAGCCCCAAACTAGAAACAACCCAAATCCTTCTTGACTGACAAATGAATCAACAAAGTGTGGCACACATACACAATATTATTCAGCCACAAATAGGAATGAAATATTCATACACACGAACACATGGATGAACCTTGAAAGCATTAGGCTAAAGGAAAGGATCTAGACACAAAAGGCCACATGTTTTATGATTCTACTGACATGAATGTTCACATAAGGCAAATCTACAGAGACAGAAAGTAGATTAAATGGTTTTCTAGGAATGAGTGGGGAGAGCTAACGATTATGGGGTTTATTCGGGGGTAATGAAAATGTACTAAAATTGGCTGTGATGGTTGCACAACTTTTGAAAATACTAAAAACCAATGAATTGTGACAAGTACATGGGTGAACTGTACGGAATGAGAATGATCTCAGTAAAACGGTTATATTTAAAATTAACAAAGACTTTCTGAAGGCTTCGAGCAACGTCTCACAGCGGCCAGCCTGGGCTCTCAGCCCCACCGCTGACCAGCCAGTGCAGGGGCTGCAGTATGTAACCACCTCCACGAGCCTCAGGGCCTTCAAACCAGAACAACCACAACTGTCCCCCAGGGAGGCTGGGGACCCAAAATGAAGTAACCTCGGAAAAGCCCTGAGCACGGGGCGGCGGCTGGAGCCCGGCACACCCGGTCAGAGTCCCAGGGTCTGCGGCCAGGCTGCTGCGTCTCAGGGAGCCAAATCCACCAGGGACGGAGGTAAGAGCAAACCAGACAGCAGGTAATGGAACAGAACGCCTGAACTGAGGGGGAAAATGTCTTCAGGAAACCCTGTGCGGAGAAAATCCAGGATTACCTGCTGGGCTTGGTCCTTTTTTTCATTCAGGTCCCTAGAAGCGACAGCTTCATTTCCCTTTTTGGTGACTTCCTCTATGCGCTCCTCACACTGCTCCTTCACCTCTTTCATCTGATTGATGCACTGGCTCCTTTGGTGAAAGAAAGCAAGAGAAAAGACAAATATTTCAGGGTGTGGCTAACACCAAGTGTTTCCTGCTGTGACCATGGAATCCACTGTGTCAGTCAGAGACACAGCTCGTCTTCCTGCTTCCAGCTCTGTCTCTCAAAAGGGTACATAAGGCGTGGCAACATGTGTGTTTCAGTTATTAAATGGCATGAAAACTAGTTGACTGAAACTTACTAAAAATGTGTCACATTATTCTAAAACAGGTGAATTTTATTGGTTAGAAAAAGTATTTTTAAAAATACAGTCTGTGTTGCGGCGCCTGGATAGCTCAGCTGGTTGAATGTCCGACTCTTGACTTCAATTCAGGTCATGATCCCAGGGCGGTGGCATCAACTCCCACGCTGGGCTCCATGGTGAGCATGGAGCCTGCGTGAGATATTCTCATTCTCTCCCTACCCCCCCTTTCTTTCTCTCTCTCTCTCCTCCTCTGCCCCTCTCCCTGACTCATGCTCTCTCTAAATAACAAAAGGTAAACTTTTAAAAATATATACAATCTGAGGTATATATTTGGTCTCGTCCCCACCTATTGGCTCAGAGCACCTAAAAGCCCTTGGAATTTGAGTAATGGGAGAGTCAAAGGGAGTCCCTTACGGGCCACACCTCAGATTATGCGAATCTGCTTGCTCAGGAAGCCTTAGAATGGAGGCTGGTGGCCAGAAGAAACAACCCCATGATTACAGGTAGGACTTTCAGCTCCACCCCCATCCCCCGGGGGAATGAGGAAAGTAGAGACGGAGTTCAAGCATGCGACCAGTGATTTAATCGATTGTGCCTATGTAATAAAGCCTCCAATAAAATCTCTGGGTGATGAGGCTTGGCAAGCTTCCCAGCTGGTGAACATACCAAGGTACTAGAAAGGCAGCACCCCAACTCTGCTAGGAAAGGAGCTGTCTCCCCCACAAGTGCCCCCAAACCACATCTCTGCCATATAGCTCTTCCTGACTTACATCCTTTATAATAAAGCTGCAGTGCTAAGTACAGCACGTGCCTGGGTCTGTGAGTCGTTCTAGAGAATCATAACCCTGAGCAGGTCCTGGAGGCAGCGTTCAGGTGGCCTTGGGACACCCAGAACTTGTGGGGGTCATGTGAAGAGGGGAGAGTCTTGGGACCAAAGCCCCTTTGGGAAGACGGAATAGATGTATTTTCTCCTACTCCTCCCATTAGGCATTGTATTTAAGACAAACCTAAGAGGACTTTGAACAGTAGAGACAAGAAGGCAGACAGTCTAGGGACCTCAGATCCGTAGAACACCACAGTGGGGTCACTGGAGAGCACATGGGAAGCCTGTGTCTCCACCTACACCTGACAGGAATGTGTCCTCTTCCCAGGGGTGGTGTCAGAGGGCGTCGATGAGAGTCCTGGCCTTTCCAACTTTCTCTGTCAGTCCACCTCTACCCCTCCCCTGCTCATGTGCAGGCTCTCGCTCTCTTTCTCTCAAAAAAAAAAAAAAAAGCCATAACCAAAATTAAAGAGCTTAATGAATGAGTGCAAATAGCAAAATGGAGGAAAGAAGCCATGAACCAGAAGACAGAACAATAGAGACTACCCAATCTCAACAACAGAGAGAAAACCGACTGGAAAAAACCAAAAAACAAAAACACAGCACAAAACAAAACTGGTTGGGGATCTGGACTACAGTAACAAAGGTCTAACACTCATGGTGTCAGAATCTGGGAAGGAGAAGAAAGACCTTCCGAGCAAGGCCCACATGACTAAGCACTCTATCCCTAAGATACCACTCTTACTCACTCACCTCCGTGACCACAGAATACGGTCTGTCTTGTCCAGACCACTCTGAGCTCCCCACATTCTCTTTCTTTTCTAGAACAGTCCTAATCTCCATTCTCTACTCCCCATTCCTTAGAACTCCATTCTTAATGACCTTCCCTAAGAAGTCTGTTTTTGGCTAATAGATAAACTAGGTCATTTTCATAAATCCTTAAGAGATAGTATCTAAAGGCACTTTCAAAAAGTGGGTTAAGTTAGCATATCAGGTTTGGCTGAATGGAGACAGAAAGGTCAAATGATAGCAATCTGCTGCTTCTTCAATGAAAGTCTGATGTAGGCAGTCCTGGGCCAAGGGGGCAGCTCTGAGTCATCAGGGATATGGGCTTCTCTTTCTGCTTCAATATATCCCAGCACTGGTTTCCAGCCTCATTATCCAGGATGGCTGCAGCAGTCAAGCCATCTTGTGTGAGTCCCAGGCAGCAAGAAGAAATGAAGAGGAAAGGAAAGGGAGAGGGGGTGTGGTGGTCTGTCCTCACCTTCTGAAGCCTTCCTACAGTCCCACACTCCCCCTCCCTTTCCCCACTGGCCAGAACGTAGTCACTGGGCCATACTTCACTGTAAGAATGGTTAGGAATGCAGAATTACAGGGGGATAAGAAATAATAGATTTGGAGAAGCAATGGCCAGTCCTTGCCATGGGCAGTTTCAAAAATATTTTGAGCCACAAAGATATTAATGATTGCATACAGACCCAAGTTGAGAACATAAAGGATTAGAACTAGAGACACTGGTATAAATTCAGCTTGGTTTAATATGAATGCAGCTGGAAACATACAGAAATATTTATCCACGTCTGCATAGGTCTCTCTACTCTGTAGCTGATAGAGCCCAGAAACGAAGACACCCCAACAGCAATAAATACACCCAGTCCTCAAATCTTGGCTTCTTAACACCACCACTTAAAACAACCAAGGGTGCCTTAAAGAAATGGTTGATTGGGTGCTTCTAAGATACATAGGAGATGACCCTGGATCATCTTCTGGTGCCAGAGTGTCATGGACTGCTCAAAAAGGGGGTGGGGGCACACCGCCAGGGGTATGACCAAAGCAGGAACAATATGAGCAAAACATAAATAAACTAGTAGTAGATTATAACGTAAGGTATAAAATAGATATTCCTAAGTCCACACTGATATAAATGATTAGATATGTAAGAAGAAGAGCCAGATCTCCCGTGCAGGAACGCTTCAAATCGCATATGGAGACACCCTGGCCTTAGCCCTCCGGGAGACGGAGCGTAACTTCCTAATCTTCAAGTGTCAGCCATGCACACTGACTCCCTCAGACGACAGCACGGAGGGAGAAGGAAGAGGAGGTTTGCAGTGAAGAAGCCTGATAAATCCTACCTCGGTAAGGTAAAGGTTAACAAGAGTGACAAGCCCTGTGGACAGCAGGTACCCTTGATACCGGGCTGACGGAAGTGGCACTTTACCTCTTGGGCCTTCCTTCTGGAAACGTGCTGCCCTAGTTTAACCATGAAAAAAAAAACCAAACCACCAGATAAATCCCAACTGGAAAACGTTCTACAAAATACCTGACCAGTACTCCTATCAAGATTATAGACAGTAAGTCTGAGAAACTTGTCATAGCCAAGAGAACTCTAAGGAAACTGGATGAATAAGTGTAATGGGGGGTCTTGAGAAAGAAAAAGGACATCAGGGATACCTGAGGAAATATGGAGGAAGTAGGAACTTTAGTTAATAGTAACGTATGCACACTGGATTGTGACAAATACACCACATCCATGTAAAAGTGTTGACAATTGAGGAAAATGGATCTGCAGTTTATAGGAACTCCCTGTGACAACTCTGTAAACCTAAAACTATTCCAAAATTGAAGATTTAATTTTAAAAATAAAAATAAAAATGAACTGAGCTGGAGGACACCCACCTAGCATGTGCCCGAGAACTGTTGGTGGAGCATCTAATCTAATTCAGACTGAGCCCCCATTTAGCTAAGATATTCTGAAACATCACTGTAGCTTTCTGCCTAGGATTTATTTTCAGAGTATCCTGTGTTTCAGGGTTGAAAAGTGATGGGAGAATTACCCGCTTGTACAAGGAAGGAAGGAAGGAAGGGAGGTGGGAGGTGACCCGAATGTCTGACCCTGACCAGAGTCAGAGGAGAGAGAGTGATCGAGCTGAACCCAGAGCCAGACTTGGGGGTTCTGGGCTCTGTGCCAGTGCTCTATCGATGGCATGGCCACATCTTCTAAGTCACAGGCCTTTCAGAGCCAGGCATGGGTGCACTCAACCCAGAACTCTTGTAATGTGCCCTTCAGTTCAAAGGACTTAGTGGGTCTCAGTGACCCACACGCAGAGAATGGTATCAGGTTCTGCAGAAACAAGGAAAGACAGACTTCCTGACCTTGGACAGCTTGCAGAACAAGAGAAGGCTTGTTGAAAAATTCATTTAAACGAAATTCTTACAAACACACAAGCCACAGGTGCTAGACCAGTAACATGGTAGCTTAAACACAGAGAACAAGAAGAGAGGTATCTCTGTCCTCAAAGTACTAACCACTCCAATTCACTGTTATCAGACAATATCCCAGACGCAAATGAACAGGTGCACAGCCATTCCTAAACCTTTAAAAACCTACCAATGGGAAATAATGTAGTGTTTTCACCTACTCTCAGCCCTGCCAAAATCAAGTTCAAAGAGCCTCTCTCTCCTAGCCTTGTGGATGAACGTCTGCTTTCCACATTCCAGCTCAACAGCATTAAGGGAACAAGCTCAGAATGAAGGTCCAATTCTAAGACACAGGTCACGTGGACTGAGAGTGTGACTTCCTGAAGGCCTCGGGTTAGTCTGCTCTTCCACACAGTCATAAACATTCAGTCATTAACTAGAGCTAGAGAGAGAGACACACAGGACCCGGCCACCAGTGATTATTCTAACGGGTGGAGTCGCTGTAAATGGACTGTACACAATACAGGGATCTGTTGAGGCACGTGACCCGATCATCCCGGACACGGGTCATCAGACTGAAGCTGTTGCATGCCGGCAGTAGCTTTTGCAAACTACTTCCTCATGGCGTGGAGATGAGATGACCAGCAGTTCAGGTGAGAGAGCAACCCTACGTGCTCTGGGGAGACAGCCCGCATGCGAGCCAGTGTGTGGGTCAAGTACGGTGATCGCTTAGTGACGCCTGCCACCGGTGCAGCAGCGAGAAGCAGGGATTCTGTAGAATATTGAACAGCCATTTTTTATGATACAACAATTTGGAGCAGATGGACTTTTATTCATGCCTAATGCAAGTACATGGGGAAAATGATTTTAAAATGTTACTGGTGACTACAATTGCGTGAGAAATTTGTATGACCTCGGACATGGACTAGGGCGAAGTCAGCAAATGGAAAAGAGGACCGGGCTCCTGGGCGACTGCTTGCCTGTGAATCCCAGGCTCCCTGTGCGGGAGTTATTCTGCCCTTGGGAAATAATACACGGACGACAACTTACTCTCCAGTCTCTAAGTTGGTTTATACTGTCCTACTATGGGGTCTAGCTAACTTTTTAGAAATGTATCATTTTGTTTTGATCAGAAAAATACTCTGAGAAGTAAAAGTGTAGGGATTTTGTGCGCAATGGAAGCCACCATCTGATTAAAGCAGACCGTCGAAACTGGAGACGGAACAGACAGCGTGGTGTTCCGTACGCCTAGAACCCGCTGAGCGTGCAGACGGCAGGCGTTCTCACCACACACACGGAAGGAAGGACTAGGAACCGTTAACTACTGGGATGGGGGACGCCATTTCACAAGGTACAGGCATATCAAAAGATCGCATTTTATTCCTTACATACAATGCTTATTTGTCAATCATACTTCAGTAAAGCTAAAAAATAAAAGTACTCCATTCTCACTGCAGAAATTTGGAAAGACACTAAAGTCTCACAGAAACAGAAAGCCCACAATGCGGACACCCAGAAATAAATCACCGATATGAATGGCCGAAGTGCCATTTAGTCTAGGAATTGGACTCGGGGCACATCTGAGCACTGCAGGAAAATGCTTTTC
>NC_043712.1:65212678-65243710 GCF_006229205.1 Suricata suricatta | reverse complement strand
GCCAGCGGCCCCTCTGAGGCCCGCGCTCCTCTAGCCACCCAGACCCCATCTGGGACACGGCAGCTTTCCCCCAGGAAATGCACCAACCCATCCCCGCTGCCCTGACCTTCAGCTCCTAAAAGCCTTGCAGGAAAAAAAGCAGCAGCTGACAAAGGGCCAGGCTGGGCAGGAAAGAGAAGCTGCCAACAGAGGTGACAGCAGAGTGGCCGATGGCCACCATCGGGGCCTGGGACACAGTCCTGCACAGACACCCGCATCCTGGAAGTGTCCTCATAATCTGGTATCTGCAGGGCTCTCCGGGGGGGAGCAGAAAACTAAATAAAAGTGAGGGATTCCGTGACATGCCGAAACACACAGCAAGGATTGTCTCGCCAGCAGTTCTGGGACGTGCTCAGAGACGTAATGCTGTAGGGATGTGGAACCACTCGGTGGATGCCTGAGGCTGAGGCAGGGGACTGACTACAAAGAGTTGGGGGGCACCTCCTGGAGGGACAAGGCATGGTCTCAACTGTGGCGGTCCAGGGGACACAAAGAACCCTTCAAAGGGTACACTTTACTGAGTAAATCACACCTTAATAAACCTCACTTAAAAGAAAATTCCCAGGGCACCTGGGTGGCTCAGTCAGTTTAAGCTTCCAACGTCCGCTCAGGTCATGAACTCAGAGCTTGTGAGCCCACATCAGGCTCTGTGCTGACAGCCTGCTTTGGATTCTGTGACCCTCTCTTGCTCTGCCCCTCACCCACTCATGCTCTGTCTCTAAGAATAAACAAAACATTTCTTAAAATTCCATAATCAAACCGAATATGGGCAAGGGAACACTGCTAGGCAACAGAAGGAACAAAAATACTGACATCCACAACACGGATAAATCTCGAAAAGTCAGACAAGACAAGGAAACTCTGCAAAGGCCCTGGCAGTCAAGTGACCCACTGAACTCCGTGTGACCCTGCGTCTCTCCTACTCACATCCTTAGAACCAGAGTCAAAACTAGAATTCTAAACCAGCCCTGTGCAACAGAACTACAATGCAAGCCATGTCAGTAAACCACATTTTTAAGAACTAAACCAGGTGCAGTATTAACTTTAATAAAACACCTGATTTAACTCGACAGCTACGCAACACTATCATGCCAACACAGAATGAATATAAAAAACTATGAATATTTTATATTCTTTCACGCTATGTCTTTGAAGTCTGGTATGGACAATGACAGCACGTCTCCATGCAGATGTTAAATCCACACTGGGAATTCTTGATGTGAAGTTAGCCTTCACAAAATTTACCCTTAAAAAGTAGCCTGATAGATACCCAGGCTGCCCCAAAACACTTAATGTTCCCAATAATGGAGTCAAGTTTCAGTTTTAAACTTAAATTATTGAAAATTAAACAAAAACGTCAACTCCAGTTCCTTCCCACGAGCCACATTTCAAGTGTTCGCTGGCCACTCGGCTCATGGCCACCACTCCGGATACTGTGGTTCCAGATGAATCTTCATGTCCCAGAGGTGGAACCAAGGCTCAGGGGGCTGGGAGTAGTCTTCTACCCCCTGCAAACGCCGGCCCTCTCGGGGGACCAGTGCTCCGTGACTTCCCCAGGCTCCAGGGCCACGCGGGCCGGCGAGCCCTCCAACAGAATGGGGAGCCGAGAACAGAGGGCTCACCCCACTACTGCGCCTTCGTCGGGCCTGATGGAGACCCAGGAAAACCGGGGCAGCAAAGAAATGGAATTAAGTCAGGCTGGATAATTTTTACAATCTTCATAAAGAAACTCTGAATTGCGGGCGGCCCTACAAAAAGAAATCCTCTATATAGCATATGTTATATACATCACATATAAATGAAAGGTGATCTGTTCTACATACTTCTTAACCTATCGAAAAGTGAGAATCTGAATTCTTCAGGACTTAATATGCTAGGAATAGATAGGATGTAGTAAGCAGAGAGGGAAAAGTTAGGACCTGAGGTCCATGGGTGGGAAAAAGACCGTATTTTGGAACAAAACTGGGAGTATGTGACCACAGCAAAGCCCCTCGGGCATAAGCGCCCTCTACTGCCCCACAGGTTCCCCTCAGGAATTTTACTAAAAGACCTAACTAAAAACAAGTAGACCATAAGACATATGAGCCACAAGGAACAGCCCTCATACAATGGAAACCAACCAGTCAGCAATGGACCAGCCCCAGAGCTACCCCGCCAGTAAGGGTAGGACCTGAGAAGGAGCAAGGGGGAAGGGAGGGGAGGGCAGGGCTGACCAGGACCTTCTAAAACAAGGACCCTCGCCTATACTCCTGGGGCATTCACTTTCGAATGTCCCCTCTCTGTGAAGACAGCTCTCCTACTACTCCTACTTTCTAATCTTAGACTCTAATAAACTGTGCCTGCTTTTCATTTTATTTTGTGTCCACCTCTTCATTCTTCGAAGTGGGAAGACAAAGAACTCTGGGCACTGAGGAAAAAAAAATCCTACAACAATAACACCTTGCAATGCGTTCAACATTTTTAAAAGGAAAAGCTCTTTAAGGAACTGTAGTTTAGCAAAAAGAGTACACCAAAGATTACTCAATTTGGGGTGCCTGGGTGGCTCAGTCAATGAAACGTCTGACTTTGGCTCAGGTCATGATCTCACAGTCCACGAGTCTGAACCCCAGGTTGGGCTCTCTGCTGTCAGCTCAGAGCCTGCTTTGGATGCTCTGTCCCCCTCCCATTCTGTCCCTCCCCAACGTTTGACGCTCGCTCTTGCTCTCAAAAGAAACATTTAACAAAACAAAACAAAACTAGATTAC
This sequence comes from Suricata suricatta, assembly GCF_006229205.1. Lineage (NCBI taxonomy): Eukaryota > Metazoa > Chordata > Mammalia > Carnivora > Herpestidae > Suricata > Suricata suricatta. Next base: position 65,240,927 of record NC_043712.1, on the reverse strand, counting down.
TTATGATCCTACCCATCATTAAATGAGAATGGGAGCCGCTACAGAGGAACAAGAAGAAAAGTGGGCTTTTCCTAAAAGATCTAATATCTGGTGTAAAGGAGGGGATTAGAACTCACCTTGCAGGGTTCTGATGAGCTTCTCACCTGTGGTGATATTATTCACTAAAACTGCCTGCAAGGAAGATAAACACAAAATGAAACAGCCACGTCCTAACAACTTAAAAGAGCCTTGATAAGATGTCCCTACTGGAAAAAAGGAAGCAGTGACCCTCCATCCCCACCCCCAAACCCCAGCAGATGCTGGGAGGGACCCAGCACGGCTCTCTGGATAGGCACTCAGACGCTGCTCACCTGCTGGGAGGTTTGCTTTCTGAACAGCAGCCTGTAACCAGAGCTAGGGTTGAGTGGATCCTCCCACTCTACTCGGCCCCCAGGACGCGCTCCCCTCCACGAACTCTGGACTTTCTCTGGGGGAGCCCAGGTGCAGCCACAGGTCAGACCATACCCCGGGCCAGCAGAGGAGAGGATGGGGTGGGGGGTGGGCGGGACAGAAGGTTCACAGGAGGTTACAGCAAACTGGGGAGGCTGAAAACAAGAGGAGGAAGAACTCCTGCTCAGGAGAGGGAAGGAGTGAGGAGTGTAACCTAACGAGCCGCCCCGAGGGAGCGCAGCTGACCACTTTCACCAGGCCCCCTTCTGAGCGCTCCTGTCTGCTTGCTCGCTTCCTCTCCATGCCAGGTTCTAAGGGGTGGCCAGCAGAGTATCCCATTTTAAAGGACAGAAAACTGAGGCACAGACTGGTAAGAGACTCAAGGCCATGAGGCTTTCTTCAAGGCAGATAGGCAAAGCCTAAACCCATGCCCCGGCAGGCCTGATCCAGAAAGCATGCTGGTGGTCACTGCTTGCCAAATTGGGGTCTAAAAAACCCCAGGCAGGATACCAGGCTCGTCGGCTGTACCAGTGCTCAAAGCAACAGAAAACCTGAAAGAGAGAGGACTAGAATACTAAATGGTAGAGCGCATCACACAGGTCGGTGTTGTTTTGCACACACACAGCTGTACCCCAGACCGTCGTGTGAAGGTTTCCTACCTCATCATAATTAATGAAGTCTGCAAAATCCCACACGCACACTGGATAGACTGCCCATATCTTGGAGACACACGTCTGCCCCGTTCCTGCTTCCTGGTGGACGATGACAACCATGCCACCTCCTGCCTCTGTCCTCCTCCCGGACCTCTGTCCAGCCCTTACTCCTTCTTTGGCTTGGACAGGGCTTTCTGGAGTACAGGCGTGTGCTCCCAGAAACGAAATGGGGCCAAAAGAATCATGTTTATTTTGGGAGCTCTGAGGACACAGAACATTTCCTGGCACAACAGGAAGGAAGTCACAGTGATGGAATCTGGACAATCAATCTCTCTGGGAGAACCACCCCGAAGGGCGTTTGCAGACACTCTGGCAGGTGGGGGAGAGGCAAGAACCCTGAGTGGCAAGTTGGCGGTGGGAGGGAGGCTCCCACAGCAGGGAGTCAGATTTGCACAGCTCAGGAAAGCCTTGCTCAAGTTCAGCTGCAGGCACAAAAGATGAACACAGATCAGTGCTGCAGTCCCACTTCTAAATCCATAGCCAAACAACTCGGAGCAGAGTCCTGAAGAGATACCCGTATCCCCATGTTCATAGCAGCGCCGTTTACAACCACCAAGAGCTAGAAGCGAGCCATACTCTAGAGGCTGGACACAGAACATTGGGATCTACATCCAATGGAATATCATGCAGCCTTGGGGGAACAAAAAAGGACTGTCATATGCTGTCACAACATGGGAGAGCCTAGAGGACATCATGCAAAGCAAAATCAGCTAGTCGCAAAAGGACAGATATGGTTGGATTCCATTCATGTGCCGTGTCCAGAGCAGTCACAGGATCAGAAAGGAGGACGGTATCCTAGGGCCGGCGGGCGGGGGGGGGGGAAGGCATCAGCAATCAGTGGGTCCGGAGTCCCTCCAAGGGGAGGGTGAGAGCTCAGCTGCACAACAGTGGACCTGTACACTTGACCTTCCCACCTGGCACAGGTATGGAGACCACCTTCCCTCCAAACAGCAGTGCTGACACAAAACAGAGAAAGTGGGGCCCTGGGTGGCTCAGTCAGTTAAGCATCTGATTTCGGCTCAGGTTATGATCTCCCAGTTTGTGGGTTCAAGCCCCACGTCGGGCTCTGTGTGGACAGCTTAGAGCCTGCTACAGATTCTGTGTCTCCCTCTCTCGCTGCTCTTCCCCTGCTCGCTTGCTCTCCCTCAAAACTAAACATAAAAAAAAAAAAACAAGAACAGGAAGGAAAGGGGCACTTAAGAGACTGCTCTCTGATGATCTTCAAAAGCAGATTTCTCCTGGCTAAACCATTTCAATAAAAATTCTGGCATTTTCACTCGCTCCTTCGCCCACTCCCCTGAGGCCTACTCTAAGAAACTCACACTGGAGTCTGCAACTACCTGAGGGGTGAGGAAGGTTTAGGGACTGCTGTGATTCGAATTACCTGAGATCTCTGTGTCCCATGTGACTCTCTTCTTCCAAAGAAAAGATATTTTCGTTCCCTTGGCCCACCTGCTTACTGATGCATGGAAAAGTACTGACTCTGCCCAAGTAAATGAGCAAAGGATCATAAAACATCAAGATATTTTATGTGCAGCTTTACATTTATTGAAAATCTCCTTAAATCATTTTCAGGAAACAATGAAAATGCTTCTAGCTTTTTGGAGATTCAATATAAAGAAAAAAACCTGTGTTAAATAATATTATTTTTAAACGAATTACATATGCGACTCCAAACAGCCCAATAGTTTTTCCCATTTTGGTGGAGTGGCTTCCTGCAGTGCGCAGTGTGTGCGTGCGTGTGCATGCGTGTGTGTATATGTGCGCGCGCGCATGCGTGCAGGGGGGGGGGCTGTCCCCTGGGACACTCAGCAGCAGAAGAGGAGGCAGGAAGTGCCACCAGAATGTAACTGGAAACTGAACTCAGAGGACCTTCAGATGAATCACCCACATACAAGTTAATCATAACCATTCTATTCTGGGAAGTGAGTGTATGTGATCAAATTATTTGTACATTAGAATCCTAGAAAAATAAGCTCAATGTTTCATAGTAAATTTTCAAGTACTAATTTGACAATAAATGCTATCCCTCTAAAAGCTCCGGAAGACGTGAATGACTAGCTATTTAGAATCCTAGCTTCTGGAACGCTCACTGCAAGCGTGATGCAGATCACGTAATAAATGAGAAAAGGTGACCTCTGCCGTCTGTATTTGTTTGGCTTATTAAAATAATCTGCCTTGAGGGGCGCCTGGATGGCACAGTCGTTTAAGCAACTGACCCTTGATTTGGGCTCAGGTCATGGCCCCAGGGTCTTGGTTTAGCCACGCATCAGGCTGAGCATGGAGCCTGCTTGGGATTCTCTCTTACTGTCTGTCCGTCCCTTGTTCTCTCTCTCAAATAAAATTTTAAAACTAATGAAATTAAACATTTTTAAAAAGAAAAGAGGGAGGGCAGAGAGGGAGTCCAATGGCAGAGAAGTGCCAATTATATATTTATGGTGACTGCTAGGATTATACTCTTGCACCAGCACCGCTCACATCACATGCAAAGTATGACCCGCCCCCCCGCCACTTCACACCCACGGTCCCCATGGGCCACATACTGGGGGGACAGGCCTCTGGGAAGCACGCCGCCCTCTGGCCAAGGGGCCACAAGAAGAGTTCCAGAACTCAGCACATCTGCCCGTCGTGTGCATCAGGTGTCCAGCACGAGCCACGGCCCGGAGGTGCCAGCGTGGACCATCCACACCGCTACCTGGCTCCCCAGACAGGCCTTCTGCAAATGTCAGAGAAGGGGGGTGCAGGGGCATGTGACACAGCAAAGCAAGGCTGAGTCCCAGCCCACAGAGAAGGCCCTCAGAGAGGCTGGGTCTAAGCGGTACGTGCAAGACCTTCTCTTGGGAGTTAGAGACCCAGCACCTCAGAAAGTACAGGAACTTATAGCTCCACCTCATTCCGCATCCGGCAGGTGGCAGGGGCACAAGAGCGAGTGTCCGTGCGTGCATGAGCAGAGGAGGACAGACCGAGACGGAGAACATCAGACATTCTGCTGAGTGAAATGAGGCCAACACAAAAGGGACAAACATCACAGAGTCCCACTTGCGTGAAATGCACAGGGCAGTCAGACTCAGGAGGTACAGCCCAGGACTCGGGAGGGGGAGGGAACGGGTGCTTAGTGAAGACAGCGCTTCACTGGGGACCATGAGAAGACTCTGGAGGTGGAGGGTGTGACGGGTACGCAGCAGTGGGAGTGTGACTAATGTCACTGCACGATTTAAATATGGTTAAAATGGTCGTTTTATCTTGTGCATTTTAGCACAATAAAAAACAAGAGCAAACCCCCAGGAATAGCACGAGGCAGGAGTGAGCATGTGAGGGCATGGATGCCAGAGGGCAGGAGCAGGCAAGGGGCGAACAGGAGACGGGGGTGAGGTGCACATTCCAGGGCCCAGCGGAGGCGAGGGGGCCGCCGGGGGACAGGAAGGTGAGTGGGCAGGAGAATGAGCTCAAGCCACAGAGTTGTGAGAAAAGGTCGTGAGGGAACTTAGTACAACTCTATGCAAAGCTTGGAAAAGAGAAACACCCATCCGGGAAAATACCCAGTTATGCGCAGGGCACAGCTGCTGTCTGCACCCAGAACGGCTGTCTGTCCTCTGTCTGGGGAAGCACATCATCCCCCATCCCAGCTGGCTGGGAGGGCCAGGGGATTACCCAGGCAGGTCACCAGGTGCTCCCAGCTCTGCAGAGCTAGGTCCACTGTCCAGTGTGGTGACAAGCCCCACGGCAAGGAGAGGGGCTTTGGACAGAGAGTGGCCTACCCCCACCCCAGGAAGGGGCACACTGCTGGAGAGAGGGAGGAGGGGGTGGGGTCCACTGAGGAGACGGCCCCCCCACCCTCAGCACCCCCGTCACACTGCCTTTTAGGTCAAAGCACACATGCATGGGCTGCAGTAATCAAGGTCAAAGAGAATTCCCAGGGCGACCTGAACAGGACTCGCCCTGGGAACTCCAGAAAGTTCCTTAATGCTTCTCCAGCAACTGACTAAGGCTAAGTCCACGAACCCTGGATCTTTCTGTCAGCGACTGCCTGCTGCCAGAGACCCTGGGTCCCTTCACCCTGGAGCGGCTCCCATTCATCTTGCACTCCTCATCCCCAGCCCTCAGCTCCTCCCGCTTTCCCTTCCGGACACAGCTCGGAAGCCGGGCTGGTAGAAGAGTGCCCCACACTGGCGTGGGGGTGGGGGGCAGGCCTGAAGATCTCCATCTCTGTGTTCAGAGGAGAACATGCACTCGGGGTGGCATAGACAGCACCAGCGATCTGGAACATTCCCCTGGTTCTTCAACCAACCACAGAACCGCCCCCACCGGCCCAGTGGGGCCGCAGAAGCCCTCGGCCCAGGCATTGGTGTAGACCAAACCCCTGCGGGCACTGGTCCTTTTGTTCCCAAATGGGAATCTGCACACTTCTCCACCCTCACCTGTGGGAAAGGCCACAACTTTGTAAGTTCAGACTTTTTGCAAAGAGGTGCAAACAGACACTGGGGGACTAGAGAGAAAGGAAAAAAAGGATGCGTATGGGGTCACAGAACCCACTCACTGTTCCTAAGCAGGAATAAAAGCACGAATAACCCCAGAGCCCCACTTGTCAGGCCGAAGAGAAAATACACGAAGAGACAGGTACATCAGATGTCCTTTATGTATTTCACAGCAAACGCTTGTCCTGCAGTGCAGGGTTAAGAAGTTCAGAGGCGAACACAGGGTCTAGCGGTGCTGAGTCTCCAGACAGACAGAAGCCAGCCACCCCCGACACCTGGCACAGCAAGGAGGCCAGAGATGCTCCTTCAGGGGAGAAGCCAAGTCCGCAGCAGCACCTCTGCAGACACAGGAGAGCAACGCACAGAAAACGCACCTGCTCACTGCCAGTCCTCCTCCCTGCAAGTCCGCACTGCGCCTTTGGCTGGAATCAGTCCCAGGCCCCTTCCCTCGGGGGCAGGAGGGAGGGAGGGAGGGGACACCCCTGCAGTGCAGGGACAGTGCAGAAAAGGGAGTCAGTGGGAGGGTCACATATTCTGCAGTGTCTCCTAACACACACTTTTTTAGCGTGGGAGATAAATTTCTCAAGTTTAATTACGAAGCTGTCTGAAGGCCAGCAAACCAGAGAATTTATAGTCCGAGCAGACTTTTCCAGGAGAGAGATTTCCGATGGACTTCCTTCCCCAGTGTTCCTGCTGCTGCTGCACAGGCCGTCCCACATCCCTCCTGTCTCGGGGCCTGTGGACACCTCCCTGTGCTGCTCACCTCCATTCTGCCTCCTCCCTGCCCTGCTCTCTGCTCCAAACAGGCCCCCCAGGCCTCAGGCCTGCCTTTCAAACCCCCAGAGAGCTGGCAGCTTTGTTCTACCAACAGCTCAACCCATGTGATGGTTCCCATCCTCAAACTCAAGTCCAAGCTCCTGAGTGGTTAAAAGATCCTTCTTAAAGGGATGTCTTTGCTCTATCTGCCCAATGCTGCCTCCCCCTCCCCGTGCTCAGCCGCCAGGGGCTGCTCCCACCTCCCCACACCCTGTGAGGGACAGTCACAGGCACTCCATGTGAGACAGGAAGGGACTCTTCCCCAGCTCATGCAGTGCAGAATGGGGACACCCTGCCCTGCCTGCCTGGAGGCGGCGGCAGACTGGCTTCTCCATATCTGTGGCACACAATTTGTACTGTGCCTTCCTGAACAGCCAAGGCTCTAACGCTAAAGTACATTTCCCAGACTCATTCCCTATGGGATTTAGATTCCAACTGGATGCATTCACCTGAAATTGAAATGCTGCGCAGTTTGGGGGACTGCAAGTACAGAACGGAGCAAGAAGCAGGGTGTCCTGGCTCTGAGCTAAGGCCGCAGTGACAGCCTCCTGGTCCAGCCACCTGGAAGGCCCCCCTGGGACGAGATGCTCCTTCAGACCCTTCTCTCTCTTCTGTAGGCACCTACTTCCCTAAGCTGAACTCTCTCTGCTTAAAACAGCTAGAATGGTTTCTCTGTCTGCAACTGGCCCTGACAGACCAATGTACTCATCTGTTCCCATGACTCAACGGGCAGACAACGGACACTGCCGACTCCACCAGTGGGCACATGCCCAGCGCCTGGCGGAGTAAATACTGAATGGATAGACAGAAGGCAGATATGGGAAATCAGAGGCGATTAAAAACAGGAAAGCTATTCTAGGAACACTTGATTCTTTCATCAATCACAGCGATAGAAGGGGATAAAAATCAAAGAAACTATTTTTATCTGTTTAAGTCCACCCTGGCCCCCCAAGAAAACCACCTCTCTGGAAGAAAATCACTGTGCTCTCAGGAGCACGAGAAAAGCCAGCCCGGAGAGAAGAAACTGGAACGCTGAATGCTGTAAGACAGCTCAGCAGGGTGAAGCCCAGGTGACAGACAGCCCCAGCGGCCGGGGCCCAGTCCCTAGGCCACTCTGCAGGCCCAGGAGCCAGCACATGACCTCTCGGGTGCCCAGTCCACACCTGTGGCTCGGAGCTAAGGATGGGCACCACCAGCAATGAAGGGTGTGCATGTGTGTGAAAGTACTCTGAAAACCCGAAAGCAGGACAAACGACCAGACTTCTTCACATTAGTCACTTCCTCTTTAGAAAGTCACTTAGAACCAAACTCAGCTACAGTAAAGGGGAGTGGCTTCAGCCCCAAGTTCAAATACCACACAAGAACCCATGAGCCAAACCACCGAGGCCCACCCGGTTTTCACTGCCCCACAGACCACAGAAGCTCCTACTAATTGATCCCTTACAACAGCAGAGCCCTCTGAAAGGCAGGATATTTTCAGACCACACACACCCCTCAAGTAACGCTTTCTGAAGCCTTCTCCTGCCCCCATTACTGTGCAAAAGAGTGTTATTTTCAGACCACACACATCCCTCAAGTAATGCTTTCTAAAGCCTTCTCCAGCCCCCTTACTGTGCAAGAGAGGAGTGAAAGCTCACTGGGGAAGCTCACTGAGGCCACCTCAGTGCATGCACAGGTCACACAGGTGGGTGACAAATGTGAGGTGAGCTATCCCTCCAGCTTCCCAGCCATCTCTGCAAGCTTTTCTCTTTCTGGACACACGACAGTTAACACATTGCCCACATCCCCTCTTCCGGGCCTCATTTAGCACTCCTGCAGTTTTCCAGGTCAGCTGCCTCCCTTCAAGAATGATGCAGGCACCGTACGTCCACTTCAAGTGAAATGTTACTCAAATGATGCTCTTCTGACACAGCAGTGTTAATTTATATATTTTGACAAATAAGTAAAAAGTCAAAATGGCTTCAAGAAACAAGCTCAGCAAGGATGTCACAAACACAACTATGGAAAAGGACACTATTTCTGACTCAGTAGCAGGAAGCCCCACATCCCCTGGCCCAATGCTACTGAGTAATTCGGGTACGGTGAGACTCCTCCAAGCAGTTCAGAGACTAAGCGTAATCTACCCCTCGTGTGCCTTTAGGGCCACCTCATGGCTGTGGGGCAGCAACTAGTTGGGTGTGGGGGGCACCAGAGACCCGGGTCCTCAGACCCGAAGACATCCATCAGCCTCCTGAACACAAAATAAAAGACTGAGCTAAACCAGTCTGTGCCATCGTTAGCAGAGATGGCGCAGAGATCTTTGTAAGTGAACGTCCATTAGCTTTTGGCAAAAACTAATTAATGTCTGAGGATCTGTTTCTACTTAGGCTCCTTAAATAACCTGTGTGTGAGGGCCGCCTGGGGGGCTCAGTCGGTTAAGCATCCGACTTCAGCTCAGGTCAAGATCTCATGGTTCGTGAGTTTGAGCCTCACATCGGGCTGACAGCTTGAAGCCTGGAGCCTGTTTCCGATTCAATGTCTCCCTCTCTCTCTGCCCCTCCCACATTCACACTCTCTTTCTATGCATCTATCTCAAAAATAAATAAACATTAAAAAAAAAAAGCCTAACCTGTTTGAAGAGCGCCTAGGTGGCTCAGCTAGTTAAGCATCAACTCTTGATTTCAGCTCAGTTCAATCTCACAGTTTGTGAGTTCAAGTCATGCATCAGGCTCTGTGCAGAGCCTGCTTGGGATTCTCCCTCTCCCTCTCAAAATAAATAAACATTAAAAAAAAAAAACTGTGTGATATGTAAAAATATATTCACCTGTAAAAAAACAAAAGTATTTGACCAAAAATGTGGCAGCATAAAAACGTGACCCCAAGATCTTTGACACTATTCCCACAGGTGGAGCCTAATTCCCACGCTTTTCAAATTGGGCTGGCCTTAGTGACATGGTCCTAGGAATGCCAAGGCAGTGACCCTGCTGACTTCTGAAGCAGCCAACACAAGGCTGCTGTAGCAGGTTGGACAGTGTACCCTCAAAATTCATGTCTACCCAGAATCTGAGAATCACCTTATTTAGAAACAGGGTCTATGCAGATAGAATGAAGGTAAAATGAAGGCATGAGCAGGACTCGAGATGAGAGGCAAAGTTAGAGAGACACAGAGGGAAGATGGCCAGGTGAGGATGGAGGCAGAGACTGGGGCCAGCACACAGCTGGGGCCAGAAGCGGTCAAGGAGGGGTCACAGCCCTGCTAACACCTTGCCGTGGGGCTCCCAGCCTCCAGAACCGGGAAAGGATAAATCCGTCTTGTTCTAAGCCGTCTGTCTGGGGTGAACGTGCTCTGCAGCAGTCCCCGGAAGCCCCCGGTTCTCTCTCTCTCAAAAATAAACATTAAAAATTTTTTTTTAAATCAGAAGCTTTAGTTCAAATTTTTAAAAAATCAGTGTAGGAGGGTCCCTGGGTAGCTCAGTTAAGTGTCTGACTCTTGATTTTTGGTTCAGGTCATGATCCCACGGTTTGTGAGGTCGAGCCCCATGTAGGGCTCTGTGCTAAGAGTGGAGCCTGCTTGGGATAGTCTCTCTCTCTCTTTCTGCCCCTCCCTTGCCCGTGCTCTCTCCTGCTCTTTTTTTTTTTTTTTTAAGGTCTTTTGTTTGTTTTTTGAGAGATAGAGAAAAACAGTGCAAGCAGGGGAGGGTCAGAAAGAGAGGGAGACACAGCATCTGAAGCAGGCTCCAGGCTCTGAGCCGGCTGACTTTAAGTAAGTTCTGGGGGAGGCGCACATAGGCATAAGCTGATTATTCCTCTGACTTCTCTGCATTCCCTGCTTTCAGAATAAAACTGTTCCAGGCGTTAGTACGGCACCACAGCGCTGCTACCCAGAGCTCAGTGAGGTTTCATACGGGCCACCTGTGCTGGTGGACATGGGAAGGGGGGTCCTGGCAAGCTGGTCTCAGTACGGAGGCCTTGCACACATACCCATACTCGCACCTCGGGGAGCTGGCAACCTTGGGGGAAAAGTAGTGAGCAGTAAGTTTCCAACTTGGCACACATCCTAAAAAATTTCCAGGATTCCAGTAAACGTGGCTAAAGATGTAGGAAATATCTTAGGGAAAAAAGTGTTAACATCAATTACATCATAACAACACTGCTCGATTATTCTAAAAGAATTGTATTTCTCAGGGAGCCTGCATGGCTCAGACAGTTGGGCGTCCAACTCTTGATCTTGGCCTAGGTCATGATCTCACACTTCATGAGATGGAGCCCCGCGTTGGGCTCAGCACTCCAGCATGGAGCCTGCTTGGGATTCTGTCTATGTCCCCCCCCACCCCCGCTCACTCTCTCCCTCAAAATAAAGAAATAAACCTACAAAAAAAAAAAGATTATATCTTTTAATCAGAATGCCCACAACTTAATGCCCTCTACTAAAAATCATTTCATTGAGGAAGGGTCAAGGAAATTAACATAAAAATCCTGATAAGACTACTGTATTTTTAAAAATGCAATGCTGTAAAATGTCCAGGGTCTCCATCTCTGGTCTCCAGATGAGCTACCTGCATCGCAAGGATTGAGCACTTAGAAACAACTGTGCACATGCACACGTGTGTGCATCACCTTCTGAAAAAAATTCAATTTTCTCTGAGGCCCAACATCCAAAGAGTTTGATCCAGTGTGTTTTTAAAAACCTGTTATTTGCTTGCATAAGCTCCCAGGTGATTGTGACGTGCCACCTGGCAAGGCTTCGTTTCCGGAAAACAACTTCCATAATGAAAGTTCCTAGGTGCCAACTTGGTAAGCTCAACTGATAATTCGTCATCACTGACACTGGTGAGCAACAGACTCATTCACAGGGACACCAGTCGCCCGACCACAAGGTGATGTCACCTCCCAAGGCCCAATCCTTTGTTTTTTTTAATGCTTATTTTGTTTTTGAGAGAGAGAGAGAAAGAGCATGGGGGGGGAGGCTACGAGAGAGGAGGGGAGACACAATCTGAAGCTGGCTCCAGGCTCTGAGCTGTCAGCACAGAGCCCGATGCAGGGCTTGAACCCACAAACTGAGATCACAGCCTGAGCTGGAGTCAGATGCTTAACTGACTGAGCCACCCAGGCACCCCTCCCAAGGCCCAATTCTGAACCAAACAGTGAAAAGGACAAAAACACCAGAGAAGCAAAGGAGACCAAGCGTCATTAGCCCAACTGCATGCCTGCAGAACAGGACTATTCATCAGCAACCAAACCCAGCCTTTTTGTTATCATTTACACCTGTGCCGTCCCATATTTGGCTATCTAAATGTAGCTAAAACGAAATAAAATTCAAACTTCAGTTCCTCGGACCCACTAACCACATTTTAGGTGGTCAACAGCCATATGTACCAGGAGATCTATCAGACCACCAGATGACTCTCATTCTGAGAAAGAGTCTTATTCCAATTCAAACAAGTGCTACCCTCCTAATGTAAAATTTAAAAAAAAACAAAAAAACCAGAGATAACATACCGGGGTGACGGACTATCCCTACTTCTCTGGGAACTTCCTGGCCATATTTAAAAGAATCAGATGTTTTTGGCAGAGAATTTGGAATTAGGGCCAAAAGAGAGCTGGCTGGAATAGCGGGGTCTTGTGAAGCATAGAGATACATACAGGGTCCCGTCACGTAGCTTCAACAACTATGGGCTTGGGCCAGCCTGGTTTCCTGCAGGCCCACCACGTGTTAGTTAGGGGATGGAGAACTCTGGAGAGCACCCCCCCATGGCCCTGTGTCCGCACAGAGCGGAGAGAGACCCACCTGTGGGCTGTCCAGGGCCTAGGCCTCATCCTAGGGATGGCTATGAATTCGGTAAGCCTGAGTGGCAATCTCAGGAGGCCGTTGAGACACACACAGGGAACAATCCCTGTGGAATGCTTACCCTGGTCCCTGGCTAAGCAGAGAGACTCCATGAACGTGAGCCCTCGCTGCTGGTGTGGTGACTGTCACTATCACAGGCTCCCTGTGGCCCAGCTGCACGGGTCACTCTCAGTTCTCATGGACACCTCGCATCTTTCTAATCCTTTCTTAGAGGTAGGACAATTTTGTCTCATGGTTTCAATTTGGGGGGAAAAAGTCCTTACCACAGAGAACAGTACCGCCACCACCGATGCCAGGATTTACTGCTGCCCCCATTTCCGTGCTAGTACCGTTAGCCATGGTCACTGGGACCGGTCGTAATAACACTAGCCACCAGGCTTTGAGCTTCAGGTCCATGTCAAGCACTGTGTTAAGCCTTTCATAAATATCTCACTGAATCCTCACGGTCACACTACAGTGGGGATTCTGTTATTCTGACTTGAGAGGTGAAAACACAGGCCCAGAGAACCTAAGTGATGTGCCCAGTATCATGGAGCTCAGGCAAACAGGATTTGAACCCAGAACTATCTGACTGTTCACCCGATGCCTTTTACCGCTATACCAGGTGATAGCCTAGATCCTCCTGGAGCTAAGACACTACACCCCCCACCCCCCAAATTAACCAAACTTTGTACCACATGTTCTAAAAGTTAAAAACTCCAAATGAAAAGGGACTCATTCTTCCACAGTGACTGGCTGTCTTTCAAATGTGTGTTTCACCCTCCTTTACTGAGACTCCTTGATGTTCAGCATCTACCATTAAGTTGTTTATTGCCACTATGAGAGCCTCCCCCCACAGTGAACCCCCAAACAATTCTTGAATTGGGCATGGGGTAGGACGGCTAAGACCTTGCATTATGCCCCCCTTTAAAAAGAAGCTGTAAAACTGAAGTATTAAGAACTAAGGTGAGGGGCACCTGGGTGGGTCAGTAGGTTAAGCATTGGACTGTGGCTCAGGTCATGATCTTGTGGTTCATGGGTTCAAGCCCCGCACAGGACTCTGCTCTCAGGACAGAGCCCACTTCGGATTCTCAGACTCCTTCTCTCTCTTCCCCTACCTTGCTCGTGCTCTCTCAAAAATAAACATTTAAGAAAAAAAAAAAGTACCAAGGTGAAAGAGTCATCTGGTTTCTGGCCAGAAAATGTTCCCTCTCATTTCTTCCTGTACAGGGAGACGTTTCTGGGAATAGCGGCCCAATCATATTTCAAAGAATTCCAAGTTTGTGATCTTATCTCCACATCAGTTTATACTGAAATGAACCAGCATTTCCATCTCGAGAACTCACCTGTGGGATGATGCTTCACTGACTGCATTACCTAGAATTCTCTGTAACAAAGGGTTTCATGCAGCACATTCTCTGAGGAGTCTGCCCAGGCTATACAGGAAGCCCGGTTGTTTGCAACCCATTTTACAGGGGTCTGGAGCCAAATTAGTGTGTACACACAGCCATGCAGGTGCCCACGAGCAGAAATTAACCTGCAACCTCTTTTCCTTCTCGCCTCCCAAAACGTGCACACACACTTTCATGCAACACACAGAAATACTCAGAAGTTTGGAGGACACTGAACAGAGCGAGATTATCAGTCCCAGAATTTTGGATTTCATAGGCCAGTAAAATTTCAAAAGCACTTGATAGACTGACAGAGTTAAGAAAACAAAGATATTTACATTAAAAAGGTGGAGGAGGGGACACCTGGTTGGTTCAGTCATTTAAGCATTATAGTTTAGCCAACGTCTTGATCTCAGTTTGTGGGTTCGAGCCCCACATCAGGCTCTGTACTGACAGCTCAGAGTCTGGAGCTGCTTTGGGTTCTGTGTCTACTTCTCCCTCTGCCTCTCCCCTGCTCACACTCTGTCTCTCTCTTCCTCTCTCTCAAAAAAAGAATAAACATTAAAAATAAGTAAATGAAAACAAGGACACTTAAGAGCAACAATCAAACAACCACACACACACACACACACACACACACACACACACGGACGCACACCCATCCTATCTTCCATCGCTACCATTTCAGAAAGAAAAACTTCAAAACTGAAAACCTAGAAAGGCCAGAGGCTCAGTAAAAGACCAATCTTCCAAAGGAGGAGAGTTCAAGTTTCAGGTAATGACCCATGGACATGCCCACAGGAGTGCCCACAGGAGTGCCCACAGAGGCAGACACACACGGCACAACCTCCTGATGTTTCCTCTCTCCCTGCGCATGGGAACAACTGGTTCTAGACCCCGGCTGGGCGCTGAGGAAGCACTCGACTGGCCCAGACGGTCCCTCCCCCTGGTGTCAGGAGGAGTCCCTCTCTGCCCAGTCCTGCTGGTCCCTCCCGGGTCCCCTCCCAGCCCAACTCTCCCCAGTTCCTGCCACACCCTTCCTTCCTGACCCACCAGGGCCTGGGGGCCAGAGACCTTCTCTGCACATCCTGTAAAGCCCACATGGAGTTTCTGCACACTCTACTCCTGGAGAATGAACTCTACTTTCTCCCCGAAATCTGCCTTTCGGGGTTCTGTGTACACACCGTGAGGGATGTCCGGGTCCTATTCTAATCAGTTCCAGGGGGGATTAAGGAGCATAAATACTACCACCCACCTATAAGAAAAGTGAAGAACAATTAGGAAGCACTTTACCACAACAACACTGAAAACAGAACAATTTCCAGAGAAGAAACACAAATTTGTGAATTTCCGAAGTGAAAAGAGCATTTCTCTAAACCAGGACCACAAGGAGATATCCCCTCACACCTGTCAGACGGCTGTCAGAGACAAGAAACAACAAGTGCTGGCGTGTGGAGGGAAAAAACCTTCCCTCACTACAGGTGGGAATGTACCCTGGCGCAGCCGCCGTGCAGAGCAATAAGGAGGCTCCTCGAAAAATTAAAACCAGAAATACCGTGTGATCCAGCGATTGACCTGAACAAAAATACTGATTCAAAAAGATACTCCATGTTCACTGCAGCATTTATTCACAGTAGCTGAGGTATGAAAGCAACCCCAGTGTCCGTGGACAGATGGACAGCGACGACGTGGTACAGATATACAATGGAATATTACTCATAAAAAAAGAATGAAGTCCTGCCGTTTGTAACACAGGTGGACTATTATGGACTATTATGCCAAATGAAGTCAACCAGAGAAAGGCAAATATGCTTTATGATTTCACTTACCTACGGAACCTAAAAACAAAAAGATTCTTAGAGAACAATTTGGTGGTTTCCAGAGGGGAAGACGGTGGGTAACAGTGGGGAAGACAATCAAGAGACACAAACTTCCACGCCTCAAATAAATAAGGCAAGGACGCCACGTACAGCACAGGAAAAAGTTAACATGCCACACCATGATCAAGTGGCCCATTGCACATCATCACAAAAACTCTCATGCAGTCACTCATTCTCCCATCGAGACCAAAGTGCTGGTGTCTCAGCTGGCATCTGGAACAGAAGTGAGGGGAGACCAAAGCGGGTCTTACCTTTTCATCCTGGTATATCTTGTTGACGCTCTCCAGCTGCGAGTCATGGCTGGACTGGATCCGGTCAAGCTGCTCCCGCTGCTTTTCCAGCTCCCCCTGGAACTCGTTCTTCTTCAGCTCCACCGCGCCTCTCTCCGCGGCCGCCCTGCGGACCCTGCCCTCCAGCTCCAGGATCCGCGTCTACAGGGACACCGTGGATGCGTGAGGGAGAACCCTGCGCTGTCCCTGGAGGACTTCTCCCTCCCAGACACTGGTGCCAGCACCCAGAGCCAGTGGCACGTGGCAGGCAGGTGCTCCGGGGCCCCTCGGGCAGCCCTGCTGGGCCCTCCCTCCCGGGTCCCCTTCCTCAGCCGGACACTCCCCCTTCCTAACCGGGCAGACGCCTGGTGCCACAGACCTTCTCTGCGTGTTCTGCAAAGCCCACATGGGATTTCTGCAAATTCTCTTCCTGGAGAATAAACCACCTCCTCCCAAAAATGTGCTTTAAGGGGTGCTGTCTGTTAAGAACAACACTGGAAGTGAAGTGTGCAAGAGCCACGACAGGGGTTTCTAGAGAAACAGTGTTGTAAGTAGAGGGATTCACTTCTGGGCTTCCTCGTGGCCACCGTGACCTCCAAGGAAGTACCACACCCCTGCCAGGGACTCTGGGAGGCTGGGATGAGGGAGGTACATGAAGCGCCTCATGCTCAACCAGGTGCTCAAATATTTAGTTCCGTTTCCCTCCCCTGCTGACAGAGCACTTAACTCTTTGGCAGACAAAACCTCTGAAGACGGATCCAGTTCCTCTACACTGGACACCAAGCCCACGTCTGCCCAGAGAGCAGCGCTAGTGGAAGATCAGATGAAAGCACCCCCCCCCAAGGGTAGGCAGGCATGAGGGCACTCAGAGGGGATGGGGTCTCATGGCTAAGGGCTCAAGCTCTGCCACTGGAAAGACTAGGCTGGAATCCAAACTGCTCCTGTACTTTACCTCTCTGTGCCTCAGTCTGCCCACGTGGGAAATGGGGAAAATGAAGTCCCAAACTTAGAGCTTGTGTACAACGTGTGTAAAGCACTGTTAAAAAGAACTCTGACACCTGTTAACACGGCAAGGAAGACTTCCTTCAGGACTCCTGAAACAGGCGTCCTGTCTGTGCAGTAGGGGAGAGAACCCACTCCACTGTGAACACATCCAAGACAGCGAAGGGTTTAAGCCAACAAACAGAGTGTGGGTCGGTGGTGGGAGAGTATTAAGAGGAAACATGAAGGGCAGGGGGATTTCTTGCTAACAGGAGGCCCAGGGCTCAGACTTCAAGGAAGAGGGAGCAGGTGCCTGATCAGACACCAGGCAGTAGGGATGACTTCGCAGGATTCTTTGCTAGGTGGGCTGGGCCAGCTGAAGATGGGAGGGGTGTGGGGAGGCCAGGACAGAGGCCTACTGGGGAAGAAGGGTCAGAGTTTGTCACTGCTCAGCACCTGCCTGACCCACGATGACCGACAAGAAGGAGGAAAGCTAAAATTCAGATCCTTAAGTTGCCAGCAGTGGCACCTCTGCACACACATTTCTCACCATGACACAGATACATCCCCAACACCGCTGAGACCCAGCGTGGACTGGGGGAGCGGACGGGCTGCAGTCAGTGTAATCAAGTAAATGGCCTTCCCAGAACAGCCCCAGTGGCTCGACTCAAAGCAGAGAGGAATGCTTGGGCAGCAATCCTGAGTCACAAAGAGGTCCTTCCCAACCCCAGGGCACCCCTGGTGTCCGGGTCTGGGCTGGGTGTGCAGACATATGGAGGCCCAAACTCAGGGTACAGAGGGCACAAACCATGGCTTTAGGGGGCAATATATGGCAAAGCCCTCAGACCCCACCACTGGGCAGCTCTCAATACGTTCGGACCCCCATGGGAACCAGCAGGGCACCTGGAGATCCACACTGCGGGAGCTGGCGATCCAGTAGTTAAAGCCCAGGACGATGATGCAGGCCACCAGCGCGGCCAGCACCAGGGGTGGCGACTTCATGCTCCGGCGCCCGTTTCCCAGTCCCATCATCTCAAAGGCTGGCCAAGAATCTGCCAAAGAAAACAAGCAGATAAGCCTCCACACCAGCAGTGCCTTACCCGAAGCAGGCCACACCGTCACAGCCAATGGGAAGTTGTTTTGGCCTGAAAACGCGAAGCTGTCCAAGGAGAAGACCACATAGGCACTGCTGCCCGCCCCCCAACCCCGAGACCACACTGGTGTGTGCCCATGGGCAGTGGGCCAGGCTCCCCAGGACGGGCCCTGGGAGGGAGCATCGTGCTGGAGGCCCATCACCTGCTGGAGACCTCGGGCATGTACCAGTTTCTTGTGCACCTGTTTCCTCCTCTGTAAAGTGGGGTAAGTATAGTACCCGCCTCTCAAGTACAGGTTGAGAATTAATCATCTCTGTAAACAGCAGTAGCAAGTATTAAATGCTTCCACATCACTTTGGGGATCCATTTGTCATTATTCCCCTAAGAAGCCTTTCTGATTTGAGTCCTAATAAGAGAGGGTTTTTCACGCTGGACACAATTACTATGACACCCAGCTAAAGCATTGGTTAAGCAAAGCAGAGGAAGTGCCTGGCACTGTGGATGCCTACCCGCAGGGTAAGTCCCAGCAGCAGTGGTTCCCTCCCCCGCCCCCTGCAGGGCGCTGCCAGCAGGAGGTGTTGGCCCGGACTTGCTCTGGAGGCCTGCTTCCCTCTCCAGGCAGTGCATCCACGTTAGCGGGAGGCACGCACAGAGCCATCCCCTCCTCCAGAGAGACCCAGACGCGGCTCACAGGAAGGGAGCCAGCAGCTTTGTTTGTGGGCTCCCGCCCAAGACCGGGTCTGCCTAGGTACCAGCACTGGGCACGACGCACAAGGAAAGCCGACCTTTCCAGATGGCTTTGCTGAGCCAGATAAAACGGGACCTTATCAGAGGGAGGGCGGCACGCACAACAAACGGTATCTCTGAGAACAGGGACGTTTTTATGCCAGGTGAGGGCCACAATGGAGGCAGGGGGGCGGGGAGGCCGGCGAGGAGGAAAGACCACGCAGGACTCCACCTCCTGGTTAAGTTCACGTAAGAACAGAGAGGAGCTGACAGGTCCGGCTGTCGCCCTAACGTTTTCTAAGTGTTGAGACCTCTTCCTTCAGAAAAAGTAGTACTAGTGTGTGAGTCTCAATGGAGATAAATGCGCACTATCGGTGACTTACCTGAAATAAAGCACCACCAAAACGCTGACACTCAGAACTGACCTCAGCCTCTGCTGTGCCTTCCTCACCACCTTCTGGTCTCTTAGGATGCAAGTGGAAAAGAACTTTTTAAAAAATTGATTATCAGTTGCAATCAGCAAGCCCTGTACATACTAAAGGAGAGTAATGCTCAGAAATCCCAAACTTCTGGAAAATCCTTTGTGTTTGCTGAAAATGTGTCTCTACTGCCTTTTACCTGCTTTCAATAATAGTCTTTTTACTCTTTTTAAACTTTGAAAACATAAATATAAAACTACAAGTACAACTGGGGAGAAAAACACACAGTCAAGTGTGAAGTCAGAAGTGATGTTGGCACCCCCTGTACACTAGGTGCTGTCAGCCCTCGCAGGGCACCAGCACCGCCTGGGGCCCAGGCCCGGGCCCCACTCCTCCACTCCCAACTCTGTGGCTTTAAAGGTTTTTTCCAATCTTTATTTTTGAGAGAGAGAGAGACACACAGACAGGGGGGCAGAGGAACCAAAGCAGGCTCTGTACTGACAGAGCGGGGCTTGTACTCACAAACAATGAGATCACGATCTGAGCCAAAGTCTAATGCTTAACTGACTGAGCCACCCAGGCGCCCCTCCAATGGCTTCAGAGAGGGGCCCAGGTACTTTTCAATCTTCCCAGGGGATTCTAATACACAGCCACTCTCTAGAGGTCATTCTAGATGTTTCTTAATGCATAAACCAGCATTGACATACAGATTTTTAAATGCAAACGAGATCATTCACACTGTTCTGTAAATGTCATCAATCACGTAGTAATACACCTTATCATACTTTTCCTAGTGGCATATTACGGTGTGCCCTTTTCTCTTTAAAGGTCTGAATGGGAGGCGCCTGGGTGGCTCAGTCGGTTAAGCCTCCGGCTTCGGCTCAGGTCAGATCTCACGTTCGTGGGTTCGAGCCCCGCGTCTGGCTCTGTGCTGACAGCTAGCTCGGAGCCTGGAGCCTGCTTCCGATTCTGTGTCTCCTTCTCTCTCTGCCCCTCCCCCTCTCATGCTCTGTCTCTCTCTGTATCAAAAATAAATAAAACATTAAAAAAAAAAAAAGAAAGAAAAAAAGGTCTGAATGGGGCACCACTGGTGCCAGGACTTACTTAACAAATCTACAGAGGGCCATTCAGGGTTTTCTAGGCTTATTTCCAAGCATGCTGCCACGAACACTCTTTCACATCCACGTCTTTGTTTGCAAACTCCTATCCAGGTGTGCCGTCTCTTACCCACAATTCTGAAATCTGAAATGTTCTAAAAGCCCAAACAGATTTTAAAAAACTTGTCCAGCAACAAAACCTGACCTGAACTCGGATCAAGGTCTGATCAGAACTCACCTGATGCCACTTACAGTCTTTATCTTTCTCCCTTCATGTGAATGTTGCTATGTTTTGGTGCGCAGGAATTAGTGTCTGATTATGGGGTGCTGCTGCAGGTCCTGCTGGGGCTGTCATGTAATATACAAGCACATCTTACTATCCTCTGAATGCTGAATTCAGCTGGCTTCCAGAGGCTCGGAAGGGAGGCTGAACCAGCAAGGAGCTTACTGCGTGTGAAGCACTGACGAAGTGTTTCAAATACAGCGCTCACTGAATCCTCCCATCAGCTCTGAGGGTGGCACTGGTGACCCTCATTTTGCAAGTGATGAAATAAATCACATACAGGTGTAGGTAAATGTCAGTAAGCGCGCTACCGCTGGGTCATAGGCATTTAAAACTGATAGACCTTGGGGCACCCAGGTGGCTCATTTGGTTAAGCATCTGGCTTCAGTTCAGGTTATGGTCTCATGGTTCATGAGTCTGAGCCCAGCATCACAGAGCCCTCTTGGGATCCTCTGTGCCCCTGTTCCTCTGCCCCTCCCCTGCCTGCCTGTGCACATGCACGCTCTCATTCTCTCAAAAATAAACAAACATTAAAAAAAAACGTACAGATCTTATTGCCTCCTAAATATTTAGCCAACTCCAGAGGGCACATAGTGGAGAACCTGGCAGACAACACCTCAGCCAGGTGATATCGCTTACTGTCACTCGGGAGCCACACAGACATCACCCGCCCCAAACGATGCACTGGGAGAAAAGTTCAGGGGAACTTTAGTTGAGGGGCCTTCTATGAAACACCTGACCAGCACTCTTTGACGTGTCAAGATCATAAAAAACAAGGAAAAGACTGACAAACTGTCACAGACACAACAATTAATGAAGGGGATCAGTGGGTGAAGAATACATGGGAACCTTCTGTACTGCTTTTGCACCTCTCTCATAAATCCAAATTCTCTAAAAAAAAAAAAAAAATGTTAGCTCTTACTATATTGGCTTCCAAAGCAGTTCCAATAATTTACTCTCCCACTTGTATGAGAAATGTCTGTTCTCTCACACATGATGAAACTTTTCAACCTTTGGCAAGCTCATCAGTAATGATATTTTAAAATACATTTCTTGGAGCACCTGGCTAGCTCACTGGGTAGAGGACGTGACTTTTAATCTCGGGGTTGTGAGTTCAAGCCCCATGTTGGGCATGAAGTCTACTTAAGAAGAAATACATTTCTTGGGGCACCTGGGTGGCTCGTTAAGCATCTGACTCTTGATTTCAGTTCAGGTCATGATCTTAGTTTGTGGGATCAAGCCCCATGCAGGGTTCTGTGCTGACAGTGCAGAGCCTCCCTAGGGTTATCTCCTCTCTCTCTGCTCCTCCCTCCCCACCAGCCTGGCTCACTTGTTCTCTCAAAATAAATAGTTCAAAAAACCACATTTCCTTAGTTATAAGCATAAAGCATCTTTTCACTTATTGGCCATTTGTATGTTCATTTTGGTAAAATGCCTTTTCAGATTTTCTGCCTATATTTAAACTTTGGGGTTCATCTTACTGATCTGTAAGACCTCTTTATTAAACAAATCTTCTGTCTTTCATGGGACTATCTTTTTTTATTTCTCAATTTTTCATTTGTTCTCTGAAATGTTTTGCCCTTGGTTTTTGGTTGTCGTTGGTTTTAAACTAACCTAATCATGTCAATCTTTTATTGCATCTGGATTTTGTTTATACTTAGACATTTTCTACTCTTAGAAATACATTTACCCCTATCTCCTCTCAACATACGTATGGTCTCATAAATTAAAAATTTTCATCCACTTGGAATTCCCTTCTGATGTGAGAAGTAAAAAAAAAAAAAAATGCAAAAAATACAGGTTGGGTTTTTTTGGTTTTGTTTGTTTTGTAATGGCTAGCCAGTTCTGTCAGGACCCTTTACTAAAAGTTTGTTTTCACTTCAGGCTTCGACAGACCCTTATCATATACTTAATTCCATAGGACTCCATGTCTAGATGGGGTCCTTGTATGGCCTTTTGTTATCCCAGCAGATGAAAATCAACGGATGGGTAGACCACAAGTCTAAAAACAATATAGACTCAATTCTCACTTCAAGGGAAGTGTTCTGATGATCATTCAATATTCTCCTTTCTTGAGCCAGTCAGTTAAAAATGTCATGAGCAATCCCCAGGAGACAGGAGCTGGGCTAGCAGCAAGCAAGCAGCTCAGGGCAGTGTGAACAGAACACACTCTGGAGCCTGCTGGCCAGCGTGGGGCCCTCTTGAGAGCCACAGGACCTATCTGGGCATCGCTGTCCTCACAAGGTTACTGTATGGATGACATGAGTTAAGAGATAAGAAGGGCTTATAACCACATCTGGCACATAGTAACTGCTCAATAAATGCTAATTATTATTATTATTATTATTAGAGATGGAAAGAGGATTAAGAAACCATTTCTGCAGCTAGTCTTTTCCCCATTTTACCATGAAAAGGTGACGAGTGTCTTCCTTCCACCACCATGCTGCTTTATAGGAACTGGCCTGATGTGCTCACCCCGTTGACTCTGCTGTCATCTGAAGCCCAGTAACTGCCCCATCGCCAGAGGCCGACTGCCAGCCGCCGCTGCAGCTATGAGCACCCCAGACCAGGACCACGTTATGAAAAAGAGAGGTTCGAGGAAGCCCCTCACTAGGATCCAGTGAGTGGCTGGCCAAGAAGGTGTGTGGCCACCCAGAAAGTACAGTTAGGAAAAGCCCTAGGCTCCCAGTGGACACAGGGCCACCCAGGTAAGAGGGTGAGATGTGGAGAGGAAGCCAGCCCTGAACTTCTGGCCTGTAAGGTGCTTCAGCACTGCCTTCCAGGACTGCTGAAAACAGAAGGGCACTTACAGGTAGGAAATGCCGAAGCCTGAGGAACACTGAGACGTAACTGAGAGCCACAGGGCACAGGTGGCAGGTACCGCAAACACTGTCCTACCCTTACCTTGAAAGTGCCGCAGACCTACGGGGTGACAGTACTGGTGGGAGACACGCTGCCTCAGGTATATGGATATTGGCTGTCACTGAGGCTTCAGAACATTTTGTCTCATATTGGGTCATAAGTATCTGACATTCTAAAAACTGATTAACCTCAATGAGCTGAACTCTGTGAAACCCCAGGCTTCCTGCAGAAAAAGAAAGTGTTTCTGCACTAACGTCTCCTCATAAACTGGGGAAGTCATGAAAACCTGCAAATTCTTGCTACTGGCTTAATTTTATTTTTTTAATGCTTATTTATTTTTGAAAGAGAGCGAGCGTGTGTGCATTCATGAAGGGCGGGCAGGGGACAGAGGATCTGAAGCAGGCTTTGTGCCAACAGCAGAGAGCCCGATGTCAGGCCTGAGCCCACAAACTGAGAGATCATGACCTGAGCCAAATGCTCAACTGAGTTGCCCAAGTGCCCCCCAAACCTGGCTTAATTTTTTAAATTCAATCTAATGAGGGGCGCCTGGGTGGCTCAGTCAGCTAAGTGGCTCTTGATTTTTGGCTCAGGTCACGACCTCACGGTTCTTGGGATGGAGCCCTACATCAGGCTCTGTACTGACAGTGCAGAGCTTGCCTGGGATTCTCTCTCTCCGTCTCTCTCCCTGCCCCTGCCTTGATGTCCCTGCACTTGCTCACTCACACTCTCTCCCTCTCAAAATAAACTTAAAAAAATTTTTCAACCTACTGATTATTGTTTGCTTAGAAGATAAAAATTTTCATAGAAGACAAAAACCAATAATTACTTTTTTAAAGAAAAGAAAAAACACCTGAATACTTTTTTTTTCTCATTTCCTTATTTCTATATAGGGTTGTGGGGTTTTTTTTTGTTTTTTTTTTTTAAGATTTTCTTTTTAAGCAATCACTACACCCAATGTGGGGCTCAAACGGACAACCCCAAGATCAAGAGTCGCCTGCTCTACTGACTGAGCGAGCCGGGCAGCCCTCCACATAGGCGTTTTTAATCCTCTAGACAAAAACTGTCCATAAGGGCAATCAGCTCAGAATAGCTTGTGAGACCACATCACCACTGCAGAAATAAGATAGCTTCTGCAAACAGCGGGAGGGCCCCACCTTTACTCCTTCTCAAAGGAAATGGCCTCACACTGTCTTGGACAGCCACAGAGGAGGTGTTAGCAGGAAGTTCAGATGTCCCCGCAATGAGCAAACAGACCTGAGAATGCCCCCAGCTCGGTGCAGAAGGAAGCTGCCAGGCACCAACCTTTACCTGAGGGTTTAAAAACAGTCTAAGATGCCCCAAGAAAGTCTCCAAGCCAGGGGTCAGCAACCCACACCCAAAGGCCCTCATGGCCCATTTTGTAAACACAGGCACACCAGTTCCTTTTATTGCCCACAGTGGTTTTGTGGTTACAGGCAGAGTTGAAGAGCCAAAGCGGATCTACTCACAGGGTTACTATGAGGACTAAACTGGTGGAAATACTTACTATCTGGCCCCTCAGAGAAGTCTGTCTACTCCTGCTCTAAACCATTATTAGGACTGAATGACCAGGTCCATTGCATTCTCCTTACATTGCTCTAAAAACTTACCCAGGAAGTGCAGAAAATCTCCTCCCACTTTCTCAACCCCCAATTGGAAACATCACGTTTTCCCCAATTCTGGAAGCTGACAGTTTATAAAGAAAGGACTTCATCAGCATGGCGACTGTAGCAACTCTGTACTGCATATTTGAGAGTTGCTAAGAGTACATCCTACAAGTTCTCACCACAAGGAAAACAATTATGTAACTGTGATGACAAACGTACGGTGATCATTTTGCAATAGGTACAAATACTACATATATCATTACGTTGTACATCTTGAAACTAACATAATATCACATGTCAATTATACCTCCAAAAAAAAACCTTAAAAAACACACTTTAAAAGTTAATGAGCATATATAATATTACGTAGTGGAAATAATCAAAGAGCAAGATGGATGAGTGAAATGAACAAGATGAACCAAATTCCATTGTGTTTTTTCCAGCACTTGGAATTTTCTGAAGAAAGGCCAAGACTACATCTTGGCTGGAACTCCCAAAACTTTCCTCCAGTTCCAGAGTTGGCAAACTGCAGTCCAACGGCTGAATCCTGCCAGCCACCTGTTTCTGTACACTGCCCGTTAAGCCTAGCTTTCAGTTTTTAATGGTAGGGAAAAAAAATCAAAATAATAGGATTTCATGACATTTGAAAAGCACATGCAATTAAAATGGGGGTGTTCACAAATAAAGTTTTATTGGGACACAAGCACTCCCATTCACGTACGCCTGGTCTATGGTTGTCGGGCTCTAAGAGTTGAGTCTACCAGCAGGCCCGTTCATCCCAGAGGGTATAGGAGATGTTCAGCAGGGCTGGGGAAGAAAATCCTAGACATTACATTTTATTTTTACCGAAAAAGTGAGGGCAGCTATGTTTCAGTAACATAACAATTACATAAAAATAACTTGGAAGTATATATTCTATGTATCCTAATTATGCCACCATAAAATACTAACTAGTGCTAATAGAAGTAGAAACTAAACTTGCATCCTAAACCCCTCAGTTAAAGGTCAAAGTCACCACCCTCAGAGATGCCTGAGGAACACCTTGGACTTCAGCAAAGGGCACAGCCAGGTGGACTGACAAAATGTAACTAAACCAAACCTTACAGAGGCTCTGAAGCTTTCAGATTCATAGAGAAAGCACAAATTAACATTAATGCAATGAACGTAAGCACGGGCAAACACAGCCACCCCTCTGCTCCCCCTCAGGAAGGTATAGTCACTCAGCAAGAGCCACGTCACAAAGCAAAACCAATGATGACAGAATCGGACCTGACAAGAAACATACCAAAAAATACTCAAAATTCAAGGAGTATTTGGTACAAGGCTTTACCTCCAATTCATGTGGAAGCATGAATCCAGCCCTAACTGCACACCGGGACTTGAGATCCAACACCATAATAACAGCACGTGCACCTAACTTAGAAGCAAGTAACAAACTGACAGGGGAGGTGCTAGAAACTGTTTTTATGTTGAGATAACTCATAGACAACATTGAATTAACTTTTTTTTCAATCAAAATAGAGAATAATCAAAGAAGTTGGGAACCCACAGCAAACTACAATCTGTATCCCTATAATCATAGGGTACTTTTATAGATGTTTATCTCCTGGCAGGCACTAAATAACCTTCAAAACATTAGCGAGGGGAAGTTCTATTAACACAGCCCTGAAGGGTTTTACAGAAAAATAAGATCAAGATATTGCAATAATCTGAGAAGGCTTTCTTTATTCTTTTTTAATTTTTTATTCTACTTATTTTATTTCTTTATTTTTGTTTTTTTCTAAAAGTGTAGGAAATTTCTGTGTGAAGCCAAGTAGACTCTCTGGGAACTTAGTAAGCAATTCTCAAACTTCAAGCCAAGCCTTTTCGTGTAATGGCATCAGTAACTGGAAAAGTCTAGAAAAGAAAATGACCACAACCTAAGAACGTTTCTTGCAGGAAGAAGAGGGAGGCGGGCAACTGAAATACCACTCAACACTCTTCCGAAGTGAGAGAGAAGCAGATCAGGACCATTCCTCCTACTTTTGCAAAAAAAAAAAAAAAAAAAAAAAAAAGAAGAAGAAACATCCTTTTTTAATTAGCAACAACAACAAAAACAAGAGGCTTGTTCTTCCCCATTATCCAAATGATGGATGTTATTTCTGACATTAGGTCATTTTAAAAAAGTGATAAAAAGAATACAACTAAATTAAAGGCACAGGGCCTCTCCTCCCTCCCTTCCCGGCCTCTGGGAGTCACATGGCCGTCAATCTCCTTTTCACCACAGTGCCAGCCATGCGACCCTGCTCCTCACAGGCTGCTGGAAGTGACAGCCACCCTCCAAGTCCTCCCTGGAGACACAGCTCCCCCAGCCCCTGCCCTTCTCCCCTTTGTGCTTCAGATGCAGAAAGCCTGCCGGCATGGCATGTTCAGAGGATTTTCAATAAGGTCAGCAGTTTCCTCCCTGCTGGGGGAAGGTGGCCACAAACACCAAGGAACATAGACAGCCTGGGCTGACACAGTCCACCGTCCTCCTTCTGCCCCACCCCTCAAAGAAAGCACAAAATCTTGTCATCCCCCATCAATAACTGGGCCCATGGCATGTAATTAGAAAGGAGCCGGCATCCTTAGCTCCCAAAAGCAATGTCGTCCATATCTGATACCCTACTGACGCCCTCCCACCACTCCGTCTTCTCATTCTCTCTTCTCATTCTAGGTCCTTTTTTTTTTTTTTTTTTAACAAAACCAATAAAAAAAAAAGATGTGATAAACTCTCCACAGGAAAACAAGATAACGTCTGGAAGAGCTTTTTGTTTTCTTTAAACATCCTAAGAATTCAATGTCTTCTTGACCACTGATGCCTTAAAAATTGAATTCTGGCCTAGGGACAGCAAGTTTTACCAAATTACTAGTTTCTTCGCTCTTCCCAATCACATGAGCTTACCTCAATCTCCTATAACACAAGCAGGAGGAGCTAGAATATCCTGGGAGACCCACAAAGACTGAACGGCCAAGAGATTCCACGGCGTCCCAGGTCCCAGGCTCCAACAATTTCAGAAATCCTAAAATTGCCTAAATTTGAGTTAATCTGATGGCCATCAGCCAAACAGAGTCACCAGAATGCTGTTAAACATTTCATCAGGCTGTGGGACATCTTAATAATCCATCCCTAGGAACGCCCCTCAACATTTGAGGAATTCTGAGCGGTAGGGCCTCGGAGACCCCAACTCGGACAAAAGAAATCTCAGACCCGTGAAAGGCACACAGTTTGGTCATGCAGATTTGGGAAAGGGCTATCTGAAAAGACCAGCAACGTCATGGCATTCCCAAAACAATGGTCCTCAAATTCCGCTAAAAAGAACATTCACCGAAATAGGTATTTTCTTACTGTGCTTTACCGGGGG
>NC_043712.1:65164793-65212578 GCF_006229205.1 Suricata suricatta | reverse complement strand
CTGGGACGCGGCTCCGCCGGCGGCCCTTCTGCGGGCCCGACGCTTCCGGAGGGGAGGCGTGAAGGTGGCACGCGGCGACGCGGGGCAGACGGACCTAGGGGAGAGACGACCCCTCGCCCCGACCCCGGTCCGGAGGCCAGCCGCACCCAGCGCCACCCGCCTTGCCACACTCGCGTCTTCTTCCTCGGTGGTCCCGGTCCAAACTACCCAGAGGAAAGGGGCCAACCATTAACAGGAACTTTGGGGGATCTAGACTCATAAATTTGCCTTTTCTCTTCTACCAGCCCTTCCCAGTTCCTGACGTCCCCACGATTGTTCTCAAGGTTTAATTTTTCGGGCTGTGACCCTCCGGACTGCTTGTAGTGGCTGAAAGTTAGAATCCTGGACGCTACTCAAGTGAGACCTTCTGGGACTCTCTAAGGACGAAGCCTGAGCGTCCTGAGCGCCTGAACGTTTGAGAAAGCCCCGTTCAGCCACACCTCCCTAATCACCTACTAATGATGTGTAAGGGATCCGTACTAGAAAATTCTAAAACAGCGGTTCTGGATTCTGACAGCCCTGGCCAGGTGATGAAATTATCTGAAAGTTTTTGGAGTATTTCAGTGCTAGGGTCCTATCTCCAGAGCTCCGCGCCCAAATACAATCATTTTTGTTGGTTATAAAGCTTTCCAGATAGTTCTAACATGTGGTCATGGCTAAGAATCATCTTAAGGTTTATCTTTTTTTTTCCGAGCTTACATAGCTCTGGCTTCTGGGAGAGGAACGTCTTCCTCTCACCTTTCCCAAATCCCAACAACAACAAAAAACAAGTTAAATATGCAAACTCCTGAAGGGAAGGCTCACAGCTGAAATGGTTTTTCAATCTGAACAAAGACTCACCTTGAGAAAGGTGACCCAGATTCCTCGCTTCCACCTGAGCACGGTCTCCTTAAATTCAGGAAAAGGATTCTTTATGAGCCAAAACCTGATAACGGAATTTAGAGTAATATTTTACTATAGCCCAAAATGAAATCTGCTATTAAACTATTGCCCTGGTGGACCAGGACTGCAAAAGCCCACAGTGTATTGGACATCAGCCCTGGCTTTTCCCAAGACTTGTATCACTTCTTTCTAATCTCCCAGTGACCTTAAGTAACCACAATCAGTAGTTTAGGACAGGTACCATTAATTCCCGTAATTGCTCCTTCTGGCTCCCCTCGTTAGGGTTTGCCTTCTTCGGCTGGTGGGCCATCTCACGTGCCTTTAAGTAGGGTTCCATTGTGCCCCTCATTTGTCAGCAAGTATTTAGTGATTTTTTTTTTGCAGTTTTATTGAGAAATGATCCACATATCTGACCATATAAATTTCGGGTGTACACATGATTTATTTACATATATTGTGAAATGATTACCACAGGAGGTTCAGCTAACATCCATCTTCTTGTATAGATGCAGTTGCTAAAAAGGAAGAGAAAATTTCTCCTTGTGATGAGAATTCCTACGACTCACTCTCTTAAGTGCTTTCCTATATGTCAAATGGCAGCGTCAGCTTTAGTCATCACGTTGTACATCACGTCCCTGGTACTCATTTATCTTATAACTGGAAGGTTGTACCTCGTGACCACCTTTCCCTAACTCCCCTCTCCTGGCCCCACCACCTCTGGTGACCGCAAGTCTGATCTCTTTCTATGAGGTTGTTGTTTCGTTGGTTGGTTGGTTGGTTGGTTGGTTGGTTTTTGTTTTTTTAAGATTCCACATATGGTGAAATCATACAGTATTTGTCTTTGTTTGACTTGACTTAGTGTAATGCCCTCAAGGCACATCCATGTTGTCATAAATGGGAGGACTTCCTTTTTCTTTTTAAGTTTATTTATTAATTTTGAGAGAGACAGCAGTGGAAATCCAGAGTCAGAAGCTTAGCCCACTGACGCACTGAGGCGTCTCAAGATTTCCTGTTTCTATGTTTTTATGGCTGAAGAATATTCTATTAACACACATTCAGAGCCCAGCACAGTGAAGACAGTCTCTAAATATTAAATACCTTGAGATCAATGGAATGGAATAGAATAGAAAGTCCTTACCACATACATCTTGCTATGTTCACTTTCCAGCATTCCCTTTTCCTGTCTCCAGTTACCAGCATCACCATTTTTTCATCATTCCTTGCTGACTTTTAATCCTAAATGTCTATAGCGAGCTGAATGGTGACCCCTGCGTCTCCAAACCTGCGAACATTACCTTTAGAGGGCAGAAGATGGGATTAAACTAAAGATCTTGAGGCACCTGTCCTGGCTTATCCAGGTGGGTCGGAAACACAATCATAAATGTCCTTAGGAGAGAAGGGCAGAGCTTTAGCAGAGAGGGGAAGAAGCCATGTGATCACCCAGGCAACGTGATTAAGGGAGTGATGCGCCAACAAGCCAAGAAGGCTTGGAGTCACCAGAAGATGGAAGGGGCAAGAAATAGATTGTCTCCTAGAGGCTTTGGACAGAGCCCAGCCCTACCCCCACTACAATGAGACAATAAATCGTGTATTGTTTGAAGCCACCCAGTTTGGATGACTTGTTATGGCAACCACAGGAAACCAATCCAATCCTGGAGTCCATAGTGATTGGTTCAGATAGGCACATGACCCAGTTAACTCAATGAGATTCCACATGGCACTCACCACAGCAATTGGGAAAGAGAAGCTCTGTTTCTGCTAAGGCAGCACATCCTGGGAGAATATGACCCTAGAGCTGCAGAGGGTCACAATGTGGAGATATTAGCCTGGTATACTGAGAAAGACAGATAAACACCTAGTGTTGATGATGCCATTTGATCTTCTGGATCCAGCTATATCTGAAATCTATCCTGGATTTTCAGTTATATTAGCCAATTAATTTCCCATTGTACTTAAGCCAGTAAGCACTGGGTTTCTGTCACAAGCAGCCCAAAGAATTCTGACTCATGCTCCTTTTGTTATTGGTACGGGTTTCTGCATTACATGTGAGCATCAACAAGTTAGTATAAGTATGTTCCAAATTTTGCATGGATCAGATACTAAAAAACAAAAATTGTTATTTATCTGAAATTTGAATTTACCTGGGCATCCTGGTTGTTTAGTTTTTGGCTTTTGCTAAGGCAATCCTGTGTCAGAAAAGGTGTTTTGTTTTTTTTTTTAATTGATCATCAAGAACTTTTGAAAAACCAGGTTGTTATAGCACAAAAGAAGGTAAGAATAATCTTTCTAAAGTAGATGCTTCTACTAATTTTAGACATTCAAATAACTATATTTGGGGCATCTGGGTGGCTCAGTCAGTTAAGTGTCCAACTCTTTATTTTGGCTCAGGTCATGATCTCACAGTTTGTGGGTTGGAGCTCCGCATCAGGCTCTGCACTGACAGTTCAATATTCTCAGGAAAATCAAGAGGTCTCTCTCTCTCCCACCTTCTCTCTGCCGCTCCCTTGTGTTCACTCACTTGCTCTCTCTCTCTCAAAGTAAAAAAATAAATAAATAAACTTTAAAAAAACACAAATAACTATCTTCAATGTCCTGTATTAACTGGGGCTGTAAAACAGTGTGATTATACCCTTATGGAGCTGTGATCCTTAATGTGTTTTGAAGCTGAGAAAGAAATACTCCATTTTTAAAGACTTCCTTACCACTGGCCAAAGCAGTAAAAAGGTGCCTTTATATGTTGTGAACTGTGACCGTGTTACGGAATGGTCCAGAAGCAAAGGATTATGAAGGACCCAGCTAGAGAGGCAGGGGAGTGGGCTATGCAATGCCTATCAGCTTCCTTGAGCAGAGATGAAAAAGGCCAAGCTGAGGGTATCCTGAAATCTGGGGACCAACCTGAAGACATGATGTTTCACGTGTTCAAGGTCATACCACAGCCCAGGATAAGTGCCTGTGCTTTGCGCCAAAATGACATTGTTCTGGTTTACTGACATTTGCATCTCCTTTGTTTTCAAAATATGTTCCCTCAGCCTCTTCAGAAAAATCTTCTGAAGCAGGCTGGTTCTTTGACCTTGAGACTTAGGAATATAGAATGGCGGATTCACAATTTCACATTGCAGCAATGTTAAGGACACTTGAAAATGTACAGACTTCCCCCACTCATGCTCTGTTTCTATCTCAATAATAAATAAAGATTTGAAAAAATTGGAAAAAAAAAAAGGGACGGTTGGGTGGCTCAGTCGGTTGAGCGTGTTACTTTGGCTCAGGTCACAGTCTCATGGTTCATAGGTTCAAGCCCCGCATAGGACTCTGTGCTGACAGCTTAGAGCCTGGAGCCTGCTTCAGATTCTGTGTCTCTTTTTCTCTCTGACCGTCCCCCGCTCATGCTTTGTTTCTCTCTGTCTCAATAATAAATAAAACATTAAAAATTTAAAAAAATAAAATGTACAAACTTAAGCTCCCTGGTTCATGGCTTTTCTATTAGGGCGGATTTTCTAGTGATGGCTGAGAAAAAGAGGCTCTTTCTTGAAACAGGTTGAAATGTCAATTGTATTTCAGTGGTTCCCATGGTCTGTTTTGTTGTGTATTCTTTCTTCACATAAGTATGTACGTAAGTGCTGTGGGATAGAGTACACGCACCTGGCGCCCTTTGCTAGCTTAATTTATGTCCCCACTGACTTACTGTCTTACCCAGTCCAGCAAGTCCTTCCACACCTAGCAAATCTTCCAACAATCTGACTGAAGAACCGCTGTGTCCACCCAGTGTGGGTCACACCCATATGGTTACCGGATGGGTCATGCTAGGTGTTAGATATGGGAAAGGACTTTTAAACTGAAACATATTTGACATATAACATTGTGTAGATTTAAGGTGCACAACATGTGGGTTCGTTTACACTTATATAATGTAATATGACTGCCATTGTAGCAATAATCAGCACCTCTATGAGGTCCCATAATTATCTTTTCTTTTTTAGTGGTTGGAATAATTAAGTTCCAGTCTCTTGGCAAGTTTGAAGAGTGTAATACAATATTGTGGTCTCTAAAAGACATGTTTTTTGACAACGACATGGGGGTGGAGGAGACGGTCTACCAGTGATTTAGGTAAGTGTCCTGCATGACAAAAAATATTTCCCCCACCAACACCAATCGTGGCTGCCCAGCTCCCTCTGTGATTGACAAACCACCTGGTCTCAACAGAGACTCTCATGATCCAGGGGGCAGAACACGGACACTCACCAGGTGGGAGGATGTCGGAAGATGGATCTTTTGTCCCTGGAGGCTTCCACTTTATGGGACATGAACTTCAGACCCCAAAAGAGAACCTTGCTTCGTACATCATTTTACAATGAGGTTCAGCTGCTAGTGACAAGAAGCCTAAGTGATGGTGGCTGAAGCTCACCAGTGTTTCCGCGCTCACAGAATAAGTCTTTGAGTAGACGGTCTTGCGGAGAGTCAGGCTGCACTGCACCCAGATGTGACCCTCATTCACAGGCCCCAACATGGGTGTTTCAGCTGACGCTGTCACTTCCACGTTCCACCCAGATGACAGGAGAAGAAGAAGAAGGGCTTGCCCCCTCCCTTTAAGGCCACCTCTTAGAAGTTGCATATGACATTTCTGATTACATCCCCTGGCTAGATCTTAGGCGCATGCTCACACCCAACTGCAAGGTAGCTGGGAAACAGAGGTTCATATTCTGGGTTGCCATGCTCTCAGCCAGAAACCATGGGTACTGTTTCCAAAAAAGAAAGGAAGAACAGATCTTTAGTGACAGCTGGCAGTCTTTGCCCTGCCTGGGAAGGCCGATTACCTGCATCAGTGCCAGGTGAAGCCCTAGTATTTTGGTGAAGCTGGGTTTCAGTGGTCCAGCCTTGACTCGGTAGGGCAAGAGGAAAGCATTGGCTTGCTTTGGCCCCCAAATTCTTTGATACTCATCTATGGAGGCTGGGGACTGAAATCTAAAGTGGGGGCTTATGACTGCCCCAACAGAAAGAGTACAGCAGAATGCATGCTGAGGCTAGATCACAAAAGGCGACACTGCCCACCAGCCCCAGCCAGGGCCTCAGCTGACACCTGCCATCGACCACCAGACGTGTGTAGGACGAAAGCCCCAGATGATTCCCCATGGAGTCTGGAGTCACCCACGCCCAGCCCGAGTTTTCCGTCTGAATGTGGCCACAGAAGTGCCCAGCTGAAGCCAGTCAGCATGCCAACCCTTAGAGGTGAGTGTCCCTGTTCTGCCCCCTGGATCATTAGATTCTCTGTTGAGACCAGTGTTCGCCAGTCACCGAGGGTCCTGGGGAGCCACTATTGGCGTTGGTGGGGAAGCATTTTTTGTTGTGCAGGACACTTACCTAAAGGCCACTAGTAGACCTCTCTCCTCCGTCCCCGTGAGTCGTTGTCTAAAAACAGAAGTCTCTTAGAGACCACAATGCTTGTCGTCAGCCACTACGTTGTGGGGTGGTTCGTTATGCGGTAATGGATAACCAGAATGCCAGCAGGGCACTGGTACTTTAGCATTGGCCAACCCTCCAGTGCCTTTCTGAGGCCAGCAGCTAAAACTCCATCAGGAGAGGCACCAAGGACACAGTAGGAGGAGGGAGGGATGGAGGTTTGGGGCAGAGGTCGGGGGGTGTTGTGAGAGGCAGCTGCTCCTCCTCAACAATGACTTCTTCAGCCTTTGACCTTGGTGGCACCAGTTTATCACAAAATACTTCTAGAGAAAAAACACTGGATGTGAATAAAAAAAGGGGGG
This sequence comes from Suricata suricatta, assembly GCF_006229205.1. Classification (NCBI taxonomy): domain Eukaryota; kingdom Metazoa; phylum Chordata; class Mammalia; order Carnivora; family Herpestidae; genus Suricata; species Suricata suricatta. The sequence goes on along the minus strand of NC_043712.1, from coordinate 65,205,901 downwards.
GTATGTATTATGTGTGCCCAGGGCCAGGACTAGAAATCAGGAAAGACAAAGTATCCCAAAATCTAAATGGTATACACTCCTGTCTTCTATGTTTATCCTACACAGAATCGTGAAGAACACAACTTCTGTGTCTATTTTGGGGCTCTTCTGCTCTCAGTTTTCCTCTGTCCTCCAACCCCAGCCTCCTAGGGGTTCAGTTTCTGCTGCCAGAAGCCTTGACACCTCCCAAAGCATTGCCTGCTGATCACGTCACATTGACCCTGGACTTCCAGAGACTTGAAGCCTTAACTCACCATTTCCTCCACCTGCTTTGACATCCAGACACCTGTCACATGTCAGGATGGTCGTAACTTGGATATATGAAGAGAGCACAGCTTCTCTCTTACATAGAATGAATCCTAATCTCAGGGCGCTGGGCTGGCTCAATCAATAGAGCATGTGACTCTTGATCTTGGGGTTGTGAGTTCGAGTCCCTATCAGGAACAGCATGGAGTGGAGGGAAGGCCCCGAATCCACCAGTTAATGTCTGTTTCAGTCTCTTTTGGATACATATGCAGTCTTTCTGATTTCCTCCTTTTCCTCTGCTCTCTCTAGGAGTGTCTATGAAGGGAAGGAGTAAACCTTGGACTCACTGGGCTGCCAACTAGGAAGCTAGTCCATCCTATAATCTGTTGTGTCTTCCAACAAAGTGCCCTGGACTTGACACTTGAGGAGAGTTTTATCCCCCATGTCACAGAATCCTAATATTGGGACCTTAGGTATCAATGGGTCCAACATCCTCTTTTTAAATATTTTTGGTTCTTATCTAATATATATATATTTAAATTATTTAGTTCTTATCTAATATATATATATATATACATATATATATATTTAAATTATTTCCAGCATTTTTTTCTGCCTCCTGCCTACACTGCTGATAGTGTTTTGGAGTGATGGTGGGGGTTCAGAGCCAACGGCCAAGAAAGAATTCTTGAAGATGTCTTTGGTGCAAAAAAAAAAAAAAAAAAAAAGGTGATTTTTATTAAAGCCCTGGGACAGGGCCCATGGGCAGAAAGAGCTGCTGATTGGGAGGGGCTTAGGGATAGCATAAGTCTCTAAAGGAATTTTGGAAGCAAGGTTTCCAAGACCTTGAGGGGCAAGCTGTGGTTAAGAAAATGTCATTTATTACTGTTTAGTAAAACCTCAGTCATGCAGCCCTTCAGTTGTGTATCAGGGGGCCGTAGCCTGGAATATGATTGCCAACATATTGAACAGGGTAGGGTGGTGGGGAGAAGCTGGTAGAAATAAACAAAGTTTCCAAAGGAAGTTTTATACGTTAAAGTAGACTCACAGGATCCTAGAAGTTGGGATCATGTTAAACTAGGATTCCCTTTTGCCCCCAGCAAAATGTCATCATGGAGGCAGCTGAGCTCCTAGATCAAGGTCACTCTGCCTGTTTCAAGGACTTGTCAATGGGCTGTAGGCAGTAAGGGGAATTTCATTCTTATTTGCCTCTCTTTCCCACATCACCACAGCAAGTACTTAAATGCGGGTCTTGATGTGGGTGACAATAGGGCTCCAGGAAATTCTCCATAAACTGGAAAGACTCCTGTCCTGCATGACTGTGACCTCTGCTGGTCAGTTATTTGTTTTCTTTCCTTTTCTTTGTTCCTGGGCAGACGGGAGTGTCCAAGGACTGTCACACATAGCCCACCCTGGGGGTGGGGGTCGGTGGTAGCCTGTACTTTGCCCTCAGCTTGCCTTATGCTTCTTCATCACCTGCCATCTCTGATCTTTGATCAGCAAAACCAGAGTCTCTCAAATTTTTAGATTTAGGACTACAAATTTTTAAGTAAATGCATTTAAAAATTATTGATGACCCCAAAGAGTTATTTTTATCATGTGGGTTTCACTATCAATATTTTAGACATCGAAATTGAGAAATCCTAAAAACATTCGTGGTATTCATAGTACCCATGACTTTGTAACCAATAAAAACACAGATGTTTTCATAACACATGTTTGTATCAGATAACATGTATGCACATCAACACTTTGAAATCAAGGTACTTGATTTTATTAATATGTTAAGCAAGCACATATATTACACATTTGTTTTTTTAATATACTGGTAACTGTGTTTCAATATGATTGGTTTCTTTATCACTTGTTTACTTATTTATTTACTTATTTATTCTTTGAGAGAGAGCAAGCCTAGGAGGGATAGAGAGAGAGAGAGAGAGAGAGAGAGAGAGAGAAAGAGAAAAATACCAAGCAGGCTCTGTGCTGAAAGTACAGAGCTTGATGTGGGGCTCAAACTCATGGACTGTGAGATCATGACCTGAGCCAAAACCAAGAGTTGGATGCTTAACCACTTGAGTGACCCAGGTGCCCCTAATTTTATTTTTGTGCATTTAAAGTTTTTATTCTGAGAAGGGATCCGTAGACTCCTGATACAGGCACTCTGAGACTAGTATAGGAAAACCAGAAATTCAAAAAAGTTTCCATGGTTGTTTGAATTTCCAAAGCCCCAGCGCTAGGGAGAAATGGAGGGTCGATTTCTCCAGAGGCCATTAGCCTCCTCCGGACACCCAAGAGTCCTCCACAGGGGCTTTCCCAGGCCTATAGCCCATCCGCTGTCCATCTGAGTGAGTGCTGTATTTGCCTCAGCCACAGACCTGTCTCCATTCCCTCAGACACTGGTGACGGTCACCTTCCCCTGCAGCCGGAAGCACCCATGCACTGCCCAGGAGGCCTGTGCCTGTGTCAGCTGCCCAGTTGTGCTCAGTCCCAAACGACCCACTTCTGCCTCTTTCCTAGATGGAAGGTGGACCTAGGCCCTTACAGGGGTGGGTGCTCTGTGACAGGAGGCCCTGACCTATATACTGGATCACGCCTCTCTTGGGTGGGATTGGTCAGAACTACCTGGAGATTTTCCTCTGTATTAGGTTGGAGAAAAGCTCACCCCTATTTATTATACACTAGAGAGGGAGGAGGTCTGGAGGCATGCAGTAATTTGCCCAGGAGATAATATTTCCCTATTGTTAATGTCTCTGAGCTCAGAAACAGAGCTGTTCCTTCAGCGGCCCTGGAGTGGCGGTGGCCCCAGATCTGATGTGTGTGGGAGCTAAAGCTCACCACCCCCCCCCCCTTTCTTTGGTGCTGATTTCAGCTGTGTGCTCCTATTGCTATGGTAATGAGCCGGGAAAGCTTCGCTAGCTGGCCGGGGAAGAGGAACCTTCATAAAAGGAAGGATAAATCAGGACCACAGTTTAAGATCCGGAGAGAATCAGAAAAGTGAGAGAATCAGAGAAGTGAGACATGAGAAGCTGAATTAATGGTGGAAGAAAAAACACAGCAGCCAAGCCAGCTTAACCAGGGGAGGGGCAGGGTGGCAGAGGGGGACATTCGGGAGGCCTGGGCATAGCTTGTCCTAACCCCGGTGGCCTCCACAAAAAACCTAGCTGTTCTAGAGGCCTGACATGTACCAGGGGAACTTCATCTCTTTGTTTGCTTACATGCTCTTCTTCCTAACACATATGTGCAGTTTTAAGCAGACCCTCCAGACATAGAAATATGTATGTGTATATCAAGTTACCAAAACATTTGACAATTTTTTTAGGGTTTATTTATTTTTGAGAGATAAGAGAGAGATAAACAGAGCATAAGCTGGGGAGGAGCAGAAAGAGAGAGAGAGACACAGAATCTGAAGCAGGCTCCAGGTTCTAAAGTTGTCAGCACAGAGCCCAGCATGGGGCTCGAACCCACAAACCTTGAGATCATGACCTGAGCTGACATTGGACGCTTAACCAACTGAGCCGCCCAGGAGTCCCAACATTTGACAATTTAAAGTGTGTGTGTGTGTGTGTGTGTGTGTGTGTGTTTCTTTCTTTTGTACCAGAATAGAGCACCATTCGCAGAGCTGGAAAGAGGACAGAAGGGGGCACATAGTAAAACAAAGAAGGGAGAGGAGAGGGACACGGAGAGAGGGTTGCTGAAGGTGCACTTTTGAATTGTCTAAGATTCCCAGGACTAGGGTGAAAGAAAAATTACTCAGAGCATTGATAAGATCAAATGCTGGGAAGGACGTGAGCAAAAAGAACTCCCATTCATCGCGGGTGAGAAATGCAAAATGGTACAGAAACTTTGGAAAACAGCTTGGCAGTCTCTGACAAAACTAAACTGCCCTTCCCCTATGACCCAGCAACTGTGCACCTTGGTCTTCACTGAAAGACGGTGAAAACTTATGTTCACACAAAAACATGCACATGGCTATCTACAGAGACTATTTATAACTGCGAAAACTAGAAGCAACCAAAGTGTCCTTCAGTAGACAAATGGTAAATAAACTGTGGTCCATCCAGACAATGAATTATTATTCAGGACTGAAAAGTAATGAGCTATCGGGGCACCTGGGTGGCTCTGTCGCTTAAGTGTCTGACTTCAGCTCAGGGCATGATTTCATGGTTCATGGGTTCAAGCCCCTAGTCGGGCTCTGTGCAGACAGCGCCCCCCAGAGTCTGGAGTCTGCCTCAGATTCTGTGTCTCTCTCTGCCCCTCCCCAACTCATGCATTGTCTCCCTCTCTCTCAGCCCCTCCCCTGCTTGGGTTCTGTCTCTCTCTGTCTCTGTCTCTCTGTCTCTCTCTCTCTCAAAAAAAAAAAAAAACATTAAAAAATTTGAAGTGGGTGCCTGGGTGGCTTAGTCAGTTAAGCATCCAGTTTTGGCTCAGGTCATAATCTCACGATTCATGGATTTGAGCCCCGCATCAGGCTCTGTGCTGACAGCTAGCTCAGAGCCTGGGGCCTGCTTCAGATTCTATGTCTCCTTCTCTCTCTCTCTCTGACCCTCCCCTGCTCACGCTGTCTCTCTCTGTTTCTCAAAAATAAATAAAAAACATTAAAAAAATTTTTTAAATCAAAGTAGTGAGCTACTAAGCCATGGAAAGAACTTTAAATATATATTACTGAGTGAAAGAAGCCAATCTGAAAAGGCCACATACTGTATAATTTCAACAATATGACATTCTGGAAAAGGCAAGGCTATGGAGAAAGTGGTTAAAAACACCAGCGGTTACCAGGGATTGGGGTGGGAGCAGGATGAATGGGCAGGTCACAGAGCTTTTCCAGGGCAATGAAAATACTCTGTAATGATAGATACATGTCATTATACATTGCTTTTCAAACCTGTAGCATATACAGCAAGTAGGGTGAACCCTAAGGTAAAGGATGAAATTTTTTAGTGATGTATCAAGTATTCATCGGTTGTAACAAATGTATCACACCGATGAGGGATATTAATGGGGGAGGCTACGCATGTGTGGGGGGAGGGAGAAAAAATATGGGAACTCTCTGTACCTTCCCCTTCAGTTTTGCTGTAAACCTAAAACTGTTCTGAAAAAAACAATGATACAAGGGCACCAGGGTGGCTCAGTCAATTGAGCATCTGGCCCGTGATTTTGGCTTAGGCCATGAATCTCATGATTCGTGAGATTGAGCCCTGTGTCAGGGTCTGAAGGAGAAAAGACACTTTTTAGTAAATCAATTTCTTAGCTCTGTGACTAAATAAATAAATAAATAAATGTATGATTTTTAAGTCATCTCTTCACCCAGCGTGGGGCTCCAATTCGCAACCACAAGATCTAGAGTCACATGCTTTTCCAACTGAGCCAGCCGGGTGCCCCAGTTGTACTTAATATTTCAATACAATGATGGGCGCCTAGGTGGCTCAGTCAATTAAGCATTCAGCTTTGGCTCAGGTCATGATCTCATAGTTCATGAGTTCGAACCCCGCTTTAGGCTCTTTACTATCAGTGGAGAGCCTGCTTTGGATCTTCTGTCCCTCTCTCTCTGCTCCTCCCCTACTCTCTCTCTCTCTGTCTCTCTCTCTAAATAAACATTTTTTTTTAAATGCTGGTCATTAAAAAAAATATTTAGATACAATGAAATGCATGGACATTTGTACACTGGATGGGTTTTGTTAAACACATTTACCTGCATAAGTACAAAACCCTGTAGCATATCTTTCACCTCACCTCTCACGCATCCTTTCCAGCTAATTCTTGCCCACCCAGAAAGGCAACTACAGTTCTGAATTTTTCCTCCGCTTGGGTTGGCTTTTTATTATTTTTTATTTTTTAGAGACGGAGAGAGACCGAGTGAGCACACACATGAGTGGGGGAAGGGCAGAGAGGCAGGAGGAAGGAGAATCCCAAGCAATTTCAGGCTATCAGTGCAGAGCCCACCGTGAGGCTTGATCTCATGAACCGTGAGATCATGACCTGAGCGGAAACCAGGAGTTGGACACTCAACTGACTAAGCCACCCAGGTGCCCCTGTGTTGGCTTCTTAAAGACTTATTTGCACTTAAGTTTCCCAGGGGCCTGTGAGGTGTTTTTCACATTGCTCTCAAGCCTCCTCAAAATTCAGTGGATGCTGGGTGGTAAGGAAGAAAGATAGAAAAGGAAAGTTGTATTTTTGAAGATCTATAGAGGTTGATTATTCTCAATTCTTAAAGTAATTTTATATAGCACAAAAGAGTCACCCCTAAGCAAAAGATTAAAAAGAATAGCCAATCAAGTTGGGCCACAGTTAATTAATCACAGTTTCCAAAACATCACCAGAGTGCGGGCTCTCTGCAGAGAAGCAGGCTGTGTTCTCGCCCTGGACTATCAGCAAGCTCCTAGTGGATCTTCCCTGCCTGTATCCCTCTGAAGGCCTAGCTTCTACTCCCTGATGCTCTGTGGCAGACACAGTAGCCCCTGCCAGGTAGGACAGGCAGGTATTACTGTCCCCATTTTACAGAAGAGGAAACTGAGGGTCAGATGGCTTAAGTACACACCGCCAGGGAGCAGCATGGCAGCTCTTTTTACCCACTCACAGCTGCCCTTCTCAAACTACAATCTAACTAACTGATAATGGATGGCTCCCTGGACATTCTCACCAACAAGGTGCCAACATTGACCAGTGTCCAAGTGAAGTACTGCTGTTTATCTCTTAGGACAGAGACCCGCTGAGTTGTAGTGGCATGAAGGGATCTAAGATAGAGAGGAAAATCTGCTCTCTGGGAAGAGATTGAAAGCATCTGGCTCAAATGCAATGGCAGCAGCTTTTTTTTTTTTTTAACGGTAATCTCTATACCCAAAGTGGAAGCTCAAACTCATGTCCCTGAGATGAAGAGTCACGTGCTCTACCAACTGAGCTAGCCGAACGCTCCAAGTCATCTGCTTTTTAATCCTTCATCCCTTTAGCTGAAGGATTGAGGTCTTGACAACGGGATTTAGGGCAGACCTTAAGTGGAGAGGCGGCTCTCAGGCATTCTGGACTTGAATCCACAGCTCACATTGAGCCTCCATACACTGTAGAACATGAAGGAAAGTGCTATGGAGCCTGTCACCTTGATCAAACTAGTGTTGGGCCCAGTGTTTAAGAATATTGATTCCATGAGTAGGGGTGCCGTAGTGGCTCAGAGAGCTGAGCATCTGACTTGATTTCGGCTCAAGTCAGATCCTAGGGTTGTGAGATTGAGCCCTGCTTTGAGCTTCATGCTAAACATAGAGCCTGCTTAAGACTCTCTCCCTCTCTCTCTCTCCCTCTCCTACTCCTTCTCCCTCCCTCTCTCCCTCTCTCTCTGTCTCTCAAATTAAAAAAAAAAGGAATCAGTGATGCCATGGTAGAGTGGTGCCCATAAATCTGGATTTTAAATGAAGATCCTATGTCATTGCTCTACACTTTGAGAATGCTGCCTTGGAAATAAAAGAAATGAAATGTGCACAACATTGATAGTGCAGAACCCAGAGAGAATCTTCCAACTCATACACATACCAAATCAAGGGTTCCGAGGGATGCCATAACAAATTAGCACAAACTGGGTCGCTGAAGAAAACATAAATGTATTCTCTCACAGTTCTGGAGGCTAGAGGTCTGAATTCAAGATGTAGGCAGGGCCATGCTCCCTCTGAAGGCTCCAGGCGACGGCCCTTCCTGGCCTCTTTCAGCTTCTGCTTGATGCTGGCCATCTTGGCATTCCTTGGCATTAAGTACACCACTCCAATCTCTGCCTCTGTCTCGGCCTGGCCCCCTTCCCTGTGCAAATCTGTGTGTTTGTCCTCTCTTCTTCCTATAAGGATACCAGTGGTTGGATTTAGGGCCCACAATAATCCAGTGTAGACCTCATCTTAATTTATGCCTTAATTATATCTGCAAAGACCCTATTTCCTAATAAGGTTGTATTTACAAGTACTAGGGGTTGGGACTTGATCATAAATTTTTGGTGGACACAGTTCAACCTATTACAGGGTGCTGTACACAAAGCTTGATCTTCAGACCAGCCACCTTGGTCTCACTTAGGAGCCTGTTAGAAATGCGTACGTGTCTGACTTCAACTCAGGTCATGATCTCATAGTTCATGAGTTCAAGCCCCACATCTAGCTCTGTGCTGACAACTCAGAGCCTGGAGCCTGCTTTGGATTCTGTGTCTCCCTCTCTCTCTCTCTCTCTGCCCTTCCTCAACTCATGCTCTCTCTCTCTCACTCACTCACTCAAAACTAAATAAACATTTATAAAATTAAAAAAAGAAAAAGAAAAAAGAAACACAGTAATCCTGGGATCCAAATCTGCATTTCAACAGAGGACCCTGGTGATTAGTCTGCACATTAAAATTTGAGAAGTGCTGTGTTATAGGTCTGAAGAGTTCTGAATAAAAAAGGGCACCTGTTCTTTTGACACCTAACTCTGGGAAATAAGGCTTGTTTTTCCTGGAATTCGCAGCCAAATTCCAGTATCCGGTTGCAATCACCTCTTCAACCCCACAGCAACACGTTCTTTCGTTCTTTCGAGAACTGACTCTGGTAGTTACTGGTGACAGAGACTAGCCATTGTTCCTTGTTATCTGTTCCCTTCTTTGCAGTAGCAGGAACCTTGAGTTTCCATGGGGCACAGGACCACCTTGACTCTCTTCTCCATTTCCCCACCTGCCCTGGCAGGAAAGTCCCTTCAGGTAGCTATGTTCTGGCCGGTGGGATGGAGGAAGAAGTGCTGTATGTAATTCCTGGTGGTGTTAAAACAAACCTCCATGCTTCAGAGCCAAAATACATCTCGAAGACAGAGTTTGGGATAAAGAGGAACAGTAGCTTTATTGCTTTGCGGGGCAAAGGAGGCTGCAGCAGGCTGTGGTCTTCAAGACACAGCAAACCCTCTTGGAGGAAGGGGCTGTGGGGGGTGGGAATTCATAGGGATATACAGAATCTAGCTGGTTTCAACAGGAATTATGTATGCTGCTAGCCTCATTCGTCATGTTTTCAGGGTGGTGCCGTGTTCCGGGATCCGGATACAAAAGGCTAAGAAGAGAGGAGAGGAGGTTTGCAAAAGAAAGGATAAGGGTTCCTTTAAAATCAAACTTCGCTAAAGCATTAGCACAGCCATTAAAAAGATTTTTTTTAATGTTTATTTTTGAGAGAGAGAAAGAGAGAGAGAGAAAGAGCACAGAGGGGCACAGAGGGAGGGAGACTCAGAATCTGAAGCAGGCTTCAGGTTCTCAGCTGTCAGCACAGCTCAGCATGTGAGGCCCAAATCCACAAACTGTGAGATCATGACCTGAGCTGAAGTCGGATCCCCAACCGATTGAGCCACCCAGGCCTCCCAGCACAGCCATTTTGATTCTTGTTTCATTGGAACATGTTCCTACAAGGAAGGGGGTGGGCTTTCCTTCCTCCAGCCCCCATCCTGCTGCAGAGCTTGGGTGGTACTGGGTCCTGGGCTCTGTTGATGCAGACTATAACTTAGTTCTGATAAGAAAGAAGGAGATAGAACCTTTTTTCTTTTGCTTAAATATTTCAAACTAAATTACAGGGACACTTAGCTGGCTCAGTCAGGAGAGCATGTGACTCTTGATCTCAGGGTTGCATGTAGGGCTTGGAGCCTACTTAAAAATAAATAAATAAATAAATAAATAAATAAATAAAACAATTTACAGTTCCAGATTCACTGCAAATACCTTAAAATTCATATGGGGGAAAACCCACATTGTTCTGCATAGCCATTATTCAGATATCTAACAAAATAATAATTTCCCTAATAGTATCTGTTTTGTCCTTATTCATATTTCTCTGGCTGCAGAGTTGTCTTGACCCGTGTTTGCGCAGCAAGCCTGCTTTTCTTAGCTGTTTTTTTTTCCTTAGCTGTTAATTTGAGTTGTTTGGGGACTGCCTCCCCCTCTCCCCAACCCTGTGTCACTGAAGAGGAACTACGGGGCGGCTAGCTGGCTGGGTCAGTTAAGCAGTCAATTTCTGCTCAGGTCATGATCTCACAGTTTGTGAGTTCGAGCCCCACTTTGGGTTCAGCCCAGAACCCAAAGCCCAGCTCAGAGCCTGGAGCCCGCTTCAGATTTTGTGTCTCCCTCTCCCCCCACCCCCGCTCACACTATGTTTCTCTCTCTCTCTCTCTCTTTTTTTAATGTTTTATTTATTATTGAGACAGAGAGAAACAGAGCGTGAGAGGGGGAGGGTCAGAGAGAGAGGGAGACGGGGAATCTTAAGCAGGCTCCAGGCTCTGAACTGTCAGCACAGAGCCTGATGCAGGGCTCGAACCCACGAGCTGTGAGATCGTGACCTGAGTGGAAGTCGGCCGCTTAACGGACTGAGCCACCCAGGCGCCCCTGTTTCTCTCTCTCAAAAATAAAAAAAAAATTTTTTAAAGGTGGGGGGCACAACGGCTATGCCTGTTTAATTTCAAATCCTTGTGTCTTGGTATAACAACTAGGGCTAAGCACCAAATTGAGCCTCCCAGCTGTTTTGTTTTGTTTTGTTTTGGAGACAGAGGGAGACAGAACACGATTGGGGGAGGGGCAGAAAGAGAAGGAGACACAGAACCGGAAGCAGGCTTCAGGTTCTGAGCTGTCAGCACAGAACCCAATGCGGGCTGGAACCCACGTACAGTGAGATCATGACCTGAGCCTGAGCCGGAGTCGGATGCTCAGTTGACTGAGCCACCCAGGTTCCCTGTTTCCCAGCTCTTCTAAGATTTTGCTTCCAGTAGGCAGCTCAGCTCCAGATTCTGCTTTAAACCAAGACAGGGAAACAGGAAACCGTTTTAGAAACTAAATAAGGTACTCTTAAAGAACCCAACAAAAGAATAAATGAAACAGAAAATTAGAAAGTATGTAGAAACGAATAAAATTGCAAACATGCTGGAATTTGTGCGCGCCTACGAGGGGGGAAATTGGAATACTAAATGCCTATATTCAAAAAGAAGAAGGGTTCCTGGCTGTTCCCGTTGGTAGAGTGAGTTACTCTGGATCTTGGGGTTTTGAGTTCAAGCCCATGTTGGGTGTAGAAATTGCTTTAAAAAAATAAAGTTAAAAAAATAATAATAATAAAAGAAAAAAAAGAAAGGTCTCAAATCAGGTTCCACCTTAAGAAACTAGAAAAAAAGAGAACAATTGAAACCCAAATAAAGCACAAAAAAAAGGAAATAAATATCAAAGTAGAAATCAATGATACAGAAAATAAAAACAGTAGACAATATAAATGCAACCAAAATCTGCATCTTTGAGAAGATCAATAAAATTAATAAACTTCTAGGCAGACTGATCAAGAGAAAAAGAGAAGACACAAATTACTAATGTAAAGAACGAGGGTGCTAATGGCTATAGATATGAACAAGGTAAGAGAATATTATAAACAACCTAATGCCAATAAATTCAACACCTTAGATGAAATGGACAAATTCCTTGAGAGACATAAACTACCTTTGCTCACCGAAGAAAAACATACATAGCTAGGATAGCCGTCTATTTAAAAGGAAATTGAATTCGTAACTAAAAACCATTCCATAGGGGCACCTGGGTGGCTCAGTCTGTTTAGTGTCTGACTCTTGAAATTGGCTCAGGTCATGGTTCAGGGTTCATGAATTTGTGCGCTGCATTGGACACTGCACCAGCAGTGCAGTCTGCTTGGGATTTTCTCTCTCCCTCTCTGTCTGTCCCTTAAAAAAAAAGACCATCTGTGTCTGCTGCCTGATGCTTCTTGAAGTTAGGCTCCTACCCTCCCCGAGACTGGGCAATGGGGGGCCACACCTTTCCTGATGATCACATTTCAAAGGGAAGGCTCCCAGAGTCTTGAGAAAGATATTCCTTGAGTTATGCAAATATGTCTATCTTTTTTTAATGTTTTTATTTATTTTTTGAGAGAGAGCATGAGCAGGGGAGGGGCAGTGAGAGAGACAGAGAGAGAGACAGAGAGAGAGAGAGAGAGAGAGAGAATCCAAAGTGGGCTCTGCACTGACAAGCAGTGAGCCCGAAGTGGGGCTCAAACTCATGAACTGTGAGATCATGACCTGAGCTGAAGTCAGAAGCTCAATGGACTGAGCCACACAAGTGCCCCAAAATATGTATATATCTTAGAGAGACAGGAGAAAGGATTTACAATTGCGAGTTTTCTAAAGCAAATGCTTTAAGACAAGGGAGGTCAGGGGTTTATCTCCCCTTTAGAACAAACAGTAAATTCCTTTGGCAGCTTGAGCTTTCCCAGGCGGAGCTCAGACATTCCAGGCCTTAAGCTACTAGGCACCATTGTTGGAGGGCTAGATGGAGCCTTCAGTGCTGAGACATTTTACCATTCTCAATACATATGTCAAATATCAAATTATACACATAAATGGGCACAATTTATTATCTTTCACTAAAGCTGTCTTGTCCTCAATAAAAGGCTGCTTTTAAAAAGAAAAGAGGGGCGCCTGGGTGTCCAACTCTGGCTCAGGTCATGATCTTGCCATTTGTGGGTTTGAGCTCCGCATTGGGCTCTGTGCTGACAGCTCAGAGCCTGGAGCCTGCATCAGGTTCTGTGTCTCCCTCTCTCTCTGCCCCTTCCTCACTCACACTCTGTTTCTGTCTCAAAAATAAATAAACATTAAAAAATAATTTAAAAAATAAAAAGAAAAGAAAGGAGGACAAAGGTGCCTCCCTGACTTAGACAGCAGAACATGTGACTTGATCCTAGGGTCAGGAGTTCGAGGTCCATGTTGGGCATACAGATTGTTTAGAAGAAGGAGAAGGATAAGAAAAGAAAAAAAAACTTAAAAAAAAAAGAAAGGAAGACAAAAAAACTTTTGTTAACGATGACCCCTTATAGGGGAGAGAACCAGAACCTCTCTCTTGATAAAGTTTCTTGACTTTGGGACTGGATGTGACCAACACAAAGAAAGGTTGAAAACCTCAGATGTGAACTCTCCTAATCTTCTCAGACATAACTTCCTGTCTTTGGAAAATCCAAGAGTCCCAGGACCCAAACCTTGTTTTGAATTATTCTGATGGACCATTTGATTTCTCTCTCTCTCTCTCTCTCTCTCCTTTCTTTCTTTCTTTTCTTTCTTTTTTTTTTTTTTTTTGGCTTGCCAAATGGAAAGTATACAATACTTCCTGGTAATTTCTCTCCCAACTGGAAAGTTAGCATATATTGTACTAAGGAGTGTCATAAATGCTTATTGAATTTCATGTTTTGAGTAGGTAATGCATTCACATGATTCGCATGTTAAATATGAGCACAGTGAAAAGTGCGCCCTCCGGGCCTTCCTCCCACCAGCTCTCAACTGGAAAGAAGAGTCACTGCCATTAATTTCTTGTATTTCCTTCCAGAGTTTTCTATGTACATGCCCTCTATTCCATTCATTGAACTCATGTCTACTGTCAGGCAAATACTATAGTGTTTTGAACAGTATAGCTTTACAATAATTCTTGAAATCAAGTAGTGCTATGTCTTCAACTTTGTTCTTTTCCAGACTTGTTTTGGCTCTTCTGGGTTTTTTGCATTTCCATTTGAATTTTATTTTGTTTTATTTAATTTTTAATTTTTTTAAAAACGTTTATTTTTGAGAGAGACAGACAGAACGTGTGTGGGGGAGGGGTAGAGAGAGACATAAATAGAATCTGAAGCAGCTTCCGGCTCCAAGCTGTCTTCACAGAGCCCAATGCAAGGCTCAAACTCATGAACTCTGAGATCATGCCCTGATCTGAAGGAAGAGGTTTAACTGACTGAGCCACTGAGGTGCCGTTGCGTTTGAATTTTAGAATCAGCTTGTCCATTTCTACCAAAAAATCATGCTGAGATTGGGTTTGGGATTGCATTCAATACACACACACACACACACACACACACACACACACACACACAGTGTTGCTTCTCTTTACCCCAAATAAAGAATGCTATTGTGGAGGGGTGCCTGGGTGGCTCAGTCAGTTAAGCATCCAACTTCAGTTCAGGTCATGGTCTCACCTTGGTGGTTTCGAGCCCCACATTGGCCTCTGTACTGACAGCTGGGAGCCTGGAGCCTGCTTCGGATTCTGTGTCTACCTCTCTCTGCCCCTCCCCCACTCGTGCTCTGTATCTCTCTCTCTCAAAAATAAATAAAAACATTTAAAAAATTTTTGTAAAAGGATGTTATTGGGGCACCTCGGTGGCTCAGTTGGTTAAGTGTACTACCTAGTCCTGCTTCTCTTCTGCTTGTGCTGTCTCTGTCTCTCAAAAATAAACAAACATTAAAAAAAATTTTTTTTAAGAATGCTACGTATAGGTGTCTTAGAAGTTATTCTAAATTAAATTCAAAAGATCTCCGAAGCTAGTACACTCGCACTGTAACAAATTCAACACGTAGTGAAAAATAAGTCCCACCCCACCCTCACCCCAACTCCTAGTTTCTGTCCTTAAAAGGGAAATCTGATACCAGTTTCTCGGGAATGCCTCTGGGTTTATTCTCTGCACATTCACATCCTCTTCCTCCCCCTCGCCACTTCCTGTGTCCACCAACCGAGAACACATCCTACACAATGTTCTGCTCCTTACTTTGGTCAGCGTCCAGCGGGTCCCAGGATCATTCCCTCCTAGCACATGCGGCTCTGCCTTGTTCTTTTCAATGGCTGTGTAGCCCTGTCCTTGGTGCTTTAAAGCCATGCATTTAAATAATTTGTTCTCCTTTTACTCACCTCTGCAGTTGGTGATTACACAGGCTTACTCCTGGCAGCCCGCTATCAGCTGGGCTTATCCACTTCTATTCCACTTTATCCGATTGTTCATTCGCAGGCCCAAGAGATGTCTGAGTTTCCTGAGGATAGGGACTCCGGTCTCCAACCCGTACCCCCCACCGCAAAGGAGTGCTCCGCTCTGCAAATCGCAGATACAAGGAGAGAACACAGTTTGCATCTAGCCGGCTTCAACCTTGCAGAGTAAGCAGACTGTCATTTAGAGAAAGTGGCATCTTAGGAAAGACTCTCCAGGCTTGAAAGGCTGCTCTGTGGTCTGGGAGAATACCCCCTCTGTATTTGGGTTCCCTTACAGAGGGTTTGTCTCCTGGAAGTTTCTCACCACTCCCCTTAGAAAGGGTTTTGAAAGTTGTTGAAAACTCAAGTGTATGTAGTCCCCGACAGGGCAAACAGCCAATTGTGGTTATTCACGGTCCTTTTCACAATCAAGCCATGTTTGGGCGGGGGGTGGGGAGGGGGAGAAAACAGGCTTGCGTCAAGCATTCTCTATAGCAGAGCTCAGTCAACAAAGAAGTCTACAAAGAAGGCTGGGTCACTTCTGCCTCCGAGCCCCCTCTTTGGTGGTGTGCGCCTTTTGTAAGGAGCCAGCTGGGTCCCCTGACACAGGCAGTATTTCTTCGGGCAGAGCAAAGGAACAGCTGTTCATTCATGAAGAATGCTAGCTGTCTCCATAACAACCACCATTAACTTGACTCTGCTGAAATATTGGAGCGGCCCTTGGTCTCCTGCTCTGGCTGCTGCCATGCCTGTGGCCCCTGGAATCCATGCAGCGCTGTGAAATAGGTGTGACCTGGGTGGGTGCCCGGCTGGGATTGGGACCCTAAAGCTAACTGAACCTATGAGTGAGGAGGAGTGGGTTTCCAAGTCTCTTCTGAGATCGTTGTGAAATCGATGTTGTGTGCGTTTGTAAGATCTAGCCTAGAGCAACATGCTGTGTTTGGTTTTGAGTTATCTTCTTGGTTGCAAGATTAATACGCTGTCTAGATTTTATGTTTATTTGTTTTTTTTTTAAATATTTTATTTATTTTTGATACAGAGAGAGACAGAGCATGAGAAGGGGAGGGTCAGAGAGAGAAGGAGACACAGAACCAGAAGCAGGCTCCAGGCTCTGAGCTAGCTGTAAGCACAGAGCCCGACGCGGGGCTCGAACCCACGAACATGAGATCTGACCTGAGCCGAAGCCGGAGGCTTAACCGACTGAGCCACCCAGGCGCCCCAATGTTTATTTGTTTTGTTACCCTGTAAGTGGCTGTCACAAGAACAGGGGCCATTTACTTAGCATCTGGAGTCTTGTTTTACTTGGTATCTCCAGGCACGTGTGTACTTTAGAGATAAAGGCCCCGAGAATTATGAATTACCCAGTGTTTGCCCTTCACACAAAACTGACAATGCACACTGGTAATCAGTATATGCACAAGGTTTAGCAGTATGTAAAGGTATCTGGCTGGCTTAGTCAGTTGGGCGTCTGACCTCAGCTCACGTCATGATCTCACAGTTTGTGAGTTCAAGCTCTGTATCGGGCTCTGTGCTGACAGCTCAGAGCCTGGAGTCTGCTTTGGATTCTGTGTCTCCCTCTCTCTCTCTGCACCTCCCCTGCTTGTCCTCTGTCTATCTCTCTGTCACAAATAAATATACATTGGGGTGCTTGGGTGGCTCAGTTGGTTGAGCATCTGACTTCAGCGCAGGTCATGATCTCACAGTTCATGGGTTTGAGGCCTGCATCAGGCTCTGTGCTGACAGCTCAGAGCCTGGAACTTCCTCTCTACCTCTCCTCTGCTGACACTCTGTCTCTCTGTCTCTCAAAAATAAATAAACATTTAAAAAACATTTTTAAACAATAAATAAGTAAACATTAAAAATTAAAAAAAGATTTAGCAATATGTCTTTCAACAATTGTTAACATTATTTACAAAATCTATGAATTCATAAGCATGAATGCATATTGCAACAATTTAGTAATGAACAACATCCTGTAAGTAATAAATGCACCATGAACACAAAATCAATTACTAGAATCTGTGAACAGTACTTACACCTGATGAATTGTTTGTGACCTTCAGCAGCTCAGCCAGACAGGGAAGGGAGCAGCTTAGCAGGAGGTTTTGCTCTAGCTAAGGACTCAGGTCCCTGACAAGTTTCCTTTTAGGCTTAGGGGAATCTGTCTGCTCTCAGTTGTTGTCCAAGTCCACAAGGCTCCTCCTCTTTGTTCATGCTGGACATTTGGCTTGTAGATCGGCAAAAGGGCCTGAGAGCGTCTCCCTGGGAAGAAAAGCCACACCATGCCGACGATAAGGACGGGGATGAAGGTGAGGGTGACAATGGCAGTGGTGCGGGCAATGTGAGATGGCCGGAGCTCCAAGCAGTTCCTGGCAAGAGGCAACACGGCGCGGCGGATTTAGGGCACGTGTGCGGCCCACTCAGTGCTGTGGACTGAGTCGTGCTCCCCCACCTCATATGCTGAAGCTTAGTCTCCAGTGTGGCTGCATTGGAGACGGGGCCTTCAGGAAAGAAACTTAAATGGATCCTAAGGGTGGGGCCCTGATCCAGTAAGATTCATGTCCTTGTAAGAAGAGACACCAGAGATTGATCCCTCCCTCCCTCTCTTTCTTTCTCTCCCTCTCCCCTTCTCTCTCTCTCTCTCTCCCTCTCTTTCCCTCTCCTTCTCTTTCTCTCCCTTTTTCTCTCCCTTCTTTTGTCTGCCCATAAGGACACAGCAAGAAGGCCATTGTCTGCGGGCCAGGAAGTGAGCTTTCACTGTTACAGAATCTGGTCTGGATCACTGGGCAGAAGAACCAAGCGGCACTCGGAAGGGAGGAGGTTTATTTTACACTGGTGGGCTCAGAGGAGGTCATTCTCCAGAGGTCTGAGCCCCGAGCATTAGCAGAGGGAACAATTTATAGCTGGTTACTTCCGCATTCCTCATCTTTCAGGGACAGGCGTTTCCTATTCGCCCTGTGGGCCATCTTACGGCAGATTTTCCCCATCATCACTAGGAATCAAATCTGCCAGTCCCCAATCTTGGACTTTCTGGCCTCCAGCACTGTGAGAAATAAATTTTTGTTGTCTAAGTTACCCAATCTGTGGTATTTTGTTATGGCAGCCTGAGCAGTCAAATATACCCAGGATCACTTACTTTAATCAATCATTTATTTGTTCATTCAAGAAATTTGACAATTCTCTATTGAGAGCTTTATGTATTAGTCACTGTTCTTGAAGCTTGGGACATTATCAATGACAAAAAAGATCAAGATTTCCTTGCTGTTGTGAGTTTACACGTAGTGAAGGAGAGATGGCAGTAACAATAGACTCAAGTAACTAAACCCAAAAAGCACCATACGCTTTGTGATGTGCTTTAATAGTACATAAATGTCTTTCGCACCTGTTTCTGGTCTGAACCAATGGGCCCTGTGAGGTGCACAAGGTTATTAAGACAGGGAGAACCCCATTGGGGCACCTGGGGGGTTCAGTCGGTTAAGCCTCCAGCTCTCGATTTCCACTCAGGTCACGATCTCACAGTTTGTGAGTTTGAGCAACACATCGGGCTCCACACTGCCACTGCTTGGGATTCCCTTCTTCTCTCTGCCCCTCTCCAGCTCTCTCTCTCTCTAAGTAAAAATCAAACAAATTTGAAAGAAAAAAAAAAAGACAGGAAAATGAGGTCTGGGCTCCAGGTCACATAGCTATCAACAATTACAGTAGCAGCTACTATGTGCTAGGAATTGTTCTAAATGCTTTATAGTTGTGTGAACTCATTTAATCCTAGCAATCACCCAGATGTCGCTTTCCGCAACCAGGCAGAACCTATCAGGGCAGACTGGTAAGTGATTGGACCACAGTGTTAACTAGGGCCCCTCCCTCCCTAGAGTCACCCCCGCATGGGGCCCTTTACCTTTCTGGGAGACTGTAAACTCCACAGGAGCAGGCCCATGCCCATCTGGTCCACTGCTTTCTAGGGTGCATAGCCAGTGTCCACAAAGCCTGGGAGTACAGGCAAATGTGCACAGTGTCACCCAGGACCTCTTCAATCTGTAAAGCACAAATGATGACTTCTGTTTGCAAACTTCATGGACACCCCGTACACTCAATGAATGTATGTTGCATGAATAAAGGAATGAAATCTGGGCCTTTTAATCTTAACTTTCGACCCCACCACCCTCTCCATTTGGATAACGAAAATCTATTCCCTGCCACAGTTCTCTCTCTCTTTTTTTTTAAAGTTTTTATTTATTTTTGAGAGAGAGAGAGAGAGAGCATGAGCAGGGGAGGATCAGAGAGAGAGAGAGACACAGAACCTGAAGCAGGTGCCAGTCTCTGAGCTAGCTATCAGCACAGAACCCGACGTGGGGCTCGAACCCACAAAATGTGAGATCACGACCTGAGCTGAAGTCAGACAGTCAACCGGACTGAGCCACCCAGGCGCTCCTGCCATGGTTCTCTTTGCGGGAAGGCAGATTCATGAGGGGCAAGAAGGGATATAACTACTTTGCATCACCCAAAGGAGGGAAAGGCATCCTTTCCTTTAATAATAGTGCAGGCTTTGTCCTGGATGTGGGCAGAACGTCCAGCCCCCTCTCCAGGGATTACCGCTAAGGATCCTGGGAGAGTGTGTGGGTTTGTATAAATCCCTTGCTTTGTGCTTGCCCCATCTCTCTTGCTACTAGCCATCTGTGGACCGCTTTGATGTCTGCACACCTTTTGTTTCCTATTGCTGCTGTAACAAATTAGCACAAATGTAGTGGCTTAAAAACAACACAGATTTATTTTCTGTGGGTCTCAGAAGCCTGATGTGAGCTTCCCTGGGCTAAAATAAAGTGTCAGCAGGCTTGCATTCCTTCTGGAGGCTCTATAGGAAATCTGTTGCTTTGCATTTTCCGGCTTCTAGTCTAGAGCCCCCCCCACATTCCTTAGCTCATGGCCCCTTCTATCTTCAACGCCAGCAATGTCAGTCTCTCTGGCCCTGCATCTGTGGTCACACCTCCCTCTGACCACAGCCAGAGAAGATTCTCTGCTTTTAAGGATTCAAGTGATGACCTGATCAGGTGCGCCCAGATAATCCAAGATAATCTCCTGGTCTCAAGAGCTCTAGTTTCACGACATCTGTGAAGTAGCTCTTGCCATGGAAGGTGACATCCCCAGGTTCTGGGGATTAGGACAGGAACTTCTCTCAGGCGGAGAGGGCACCATTCTGCCTGCCACATGCTGACGTCACTCTTCCCTCCTTCCCTTCCAATGGGACTTGATTTCTAGCTGAATCTGTGTGCACCCAAAATAAAACTGATGTTTCCCAGCCTCCCTTGTGGTGTGATCACGAGTATGTTCAGGTTAATTAGAAGACTAGACGTGTCCTTAGAGGCCAGAGGAGTGCCTTTCTCCACCTCCTTCCCCTTCCCTGGGAGCTGGCATGTGGGCAGGGTGGCTGGCACTTGGGCAGTCACTTCAGAGCACAGGTCAGAGCTGCGTGTTCATGGAGCAACCAGGTTCCCACTGATCACAGCACTGCCTTCCCAGTCCGGAACTGCTTATCTCTGGATCATGTTTACTCGAGAGAGAAACCATTTCTATCTTGCTTAAACTTGCTCATTTTCAGATATCTATCACTTGCAAGTGAATTTAATCCTTACTTAAACTGTGAGTTCGCTTCTTCTCAAAGTATGGGCACAGACCTTTATTTCTCTTTTTTCCACAAGGCACTGAGAAGACAAGATTGCCTCTCATACCAAGTCTAGTCACAAACTAAAAATACAGAAAAATAAAACTTCACACCCGATAGCAGATAGCTCAGCTCTGGAAAGCCACTTACAGGGGTCAGCCCTTCTTTACCCCTTCTCTGCACCGCAGTGCTGGGTGAGTCTTTGCCTTCCTCCAGGAAGCCCTCCTCCCTTCCCCCACCTCCAGGGCCACCCTCCGAGTTACTTCACACCCCAATAACCTCTGCAGAGCCGTACTCTGTGCAGAACAAGGACTGCCTTAATTTTTCTTTAAAAATTTTAGTGTTTATTTATTTTTGAGAGAGAGACAGAGCATGAGTGAGGAAAGGTTAGAGAGAGAAGAAGACATAGAATCCCAAGAAGGCTCCAGGCTCTGAACTGTGAGCACAGAGCCCGACGTGGGGCTCGAACTCACAAACTCTGAGATCATGACCTGAGCTGAAGTCAGCCTAAGTTGTCAGCTTAACCAACAGAGCCACTCAGGCACCCCAAGGACTGCCTTTAAAAAGCAGTATCAATTACATTAAGTGATTAATATCTCAGTTTGAAGCACTGTTTTGGGTAGTAATTTTCCTTATTTGCATGGGCATGGCCAAAAAAATAGGCTCATGAAATGTGATCTTTCCATGAACTGATGGCAATTTCCCCTCAAAATCAGTGCCAGCCTCCATCAGTCAGTGTTTACAAATACTAGTATGTTACAATTTCTAACCATCTAATACATGGATGTCCATGGTAAGAGCACACTTCTGCAGTTACTGGGGGGCTGTGCGGGCACTCCAAAGAGGAAAGGTAGGGAGAAAACTGAGAAGCCTGGAGAAATGAAATCAAGAGACAAAGTGAACAGCTTTGGGTTTGAACAGAGAGGAAAACAGACAAGACTGATGGATGGTGAGATCCATCCAAATAAGCTGGGGAGGTGCGTGAGCAAGAATCACATAGGTTACCAAGGAAGGAAATCTGGGGAAAATAGTCTGGAGTCTCAGAGACGAGGCAAACTGCAGGGCCCACAAGTGCTCCCCACAGAACAAGGGCTTGAGCAGAAAATGTCTCTCTCAGTTGGGCAGCGAGGGGAGGAGGGGATGGGGAAGAGGCACTAACCAGCAGCTCAGAGAAGGGTGCCTCACAGGAGCTCCTGCTGAAGCCTCAAGGGCATTTTTTCAAGCAGCGTCACTATGGGGGCACAAGATGATCTGTCAAGGTGGCCATGTGGTCCCTGCGCCCGGCTTCAGATGCCGGGAACCCATCACTGGCTAGCATTCTGACGGGCAGAAATGGCAAGCAGAGGTCTTGGAGACACTTGTCTCAAAGGTGCACGGCATTTACACTCTAATAAACCACATCCAGGGTCTTATCACTTTAACTGCTAGTGTTATTAGATATCACAGTCATTTCTGGCCACATTAAACAGGTTTTCTTTGAGATATATGAACACTTTCATCTGTAGTGACAAAGCTGGGATTCAGATTCAGGATTTGAAGCCCAAAGCTGATCGTGGCCATATTGGTCTTTGTATTATTGAATTGCTAACATGTTAGTGTTTTTTCTCCTTTTTTTAGAAAGCAAATATTTGATAAAATATGCTTTCTTAAGAAGTTGATTGGTTGTAGGGGTACCTGGGTGACTCAGTTAGGCCTCCAACTTCAGCTCAGGTCATGATCTCATGGCTAGTGAGTTCAAGCCCCATGTCAGGCTCTGTGCTGAAAGCTCAGAGCCTGGAGTCTGCTTCAAATTCTGTGTCTCTCCTTCTCTCTGCCCCTCCCCAGCTCACACACACACACACACACACACACACACACACACACACTCTCTCTCTCTCTCTCTCTCTCTCTCTCTCCCTCTCTCTCTCAAATATAAATAAACATTTAAAAAAAGTTGTACATAAAAAATTTTTTGCTTTAGGTGGGTCTTTTTCCAGGCTTTGAATTTGTGCTTTAAGGTTTTTTTATTTAGAAGTAAATTAAAAAAAAAATTTTTTTTTACTTTTTATTTATTTTAGAGAGAGAGAGAGACAGCATGAGCAAGGAAGGGTCAGAGAAAGAGGGAGACACAGAATCCGAAGACAGGCTCCAGGCTCTGAGCTAGCTATCAGCCCAGAGCCTGATGCAGGGCTCAAACCCACGAACCCTGGGATCATGACCTGAGTCGATGTCGGATGCTTAACTGACTTAGACACCTAGGCGCTCCGCAGAAGTACAAATTTTTAAGTTTATTCATTTATTTTGAGAGAGAGAAAGAGACAGAGAAAGCAAGAGTGGGGGAGGGGAAGAGAGAGAGGGAGAGAATCCCAAACAGGCTCTGAGCACGGAGCTGGATGCATGGCTTGAACCCACGAACCATGAGATCATGACCTGAATCAAAGTCAGATGTTTAACTGACTGAGCCACCCAGGCACCCAAAATGTATCCCTTTCATTTCAATGGTGAATTTACCTGATGCTTATTTTAAAAGGTTCAATAAGCACTGAGGTCTGTAAGCTGAAGTTCTAGCTGTCTTGTCCACTCCCCCAAACGCCGGTCCTCAGAGGTGATCATCATCAACTCTTGATTTGGACCCTTACAGATATTCTCTATGCCTTTTTTTGGTATTCAATTAGCATGATAGGTTTAAAATTGAAGTTTGTGATTTTAAGCTCTTTAATCTTTTATTTGGCAAAAAACAAAAACAACAAAAAAGTAAAACATCACCCATTACAGCAAAACAATCATAAAAAGTTATACTTGAAAGTCTCCCTTTCTTTCCAACTAACACCTTCCCCAAGGTAGCCATTATTTAAATTTTGTGCATTTTCTTCCTAAATTTTACCAACATGCATACTGTCATTTCTATACCTATTTCCATGCCATCTGATCACAATTCTTCTTATTTTTTTAAAAAGTTTATTTTGAGAGAGAGAGAGAGAGAGAGAGAGAGAGAGATCATGCTTGCACACAGGAGGAGCAAGGAGAGAAGAGAGAGGATCCCAAGCCGGAGCTGTCAGCATGAAGCCCGACAGAGGGTTTGAACGCACCAACTGTGAGATCATAACCTGAGCTGAAATCAAAAGCCAGCTGCTTAATAGGCACCCATGTGCCCCTACAATTCTTTATATTGATAAAGTGTAATTATGTTATGTGTTCTGATTTGCATCTTGCATTTTGCAACCAAAATTTCATGGGCATTTTGTCAGGTTGGTACATCTAGATTGAATTTGAAAAACTATTTTAAAGTAAATCCACGATAGCATATCATTTTACTCCTCTGTACTTCAATATGTATTTCTAAAACATAGCATTTTTCTATTAAAAGCGCTATGTCAGGGCTCCTGGGTGGCTCAGTCCGCTAAGTGCCTGACTTTGGGTCAGGCATGACCTTGCGTTCATGGGTTTGAGCCCTGGGCTGGGCTCTGTGCTGACCTCTCTCCAGAGCCTGGAGCCTACTTTGGATTCTGTGTCTCCCTCTCTCTCTGCTCCTCCCTTGCTCTCTCTGTCTCTCTCTCTCTCTCTCAAAAATAAACATTAAAAAAGAAAAAGCACAATGTCATTCATTATTACCTCTAACCAAAGAAACGATGATTCCTTGATTTTAGATATTTGTTCTATAGTCAAAATTTTATGATTCCATTAAAAAAAACAGGGATGTATGAAAAATGTATTTCTATAATCAGTTGGTCTGAGGCAAGCAAGGTCCACCTGTTACATGTGGTTGTTCTAAGCACCTATCTCTCCCTGTTTTACACATGCTTCCATCCCATAGAATGTTCCATAATTTGTTTTTTCACGGTGTCACTTAACTTTTATTCTGCCCTTTTATTTCACTCAGTTGA
This sequence comes from Suricata suricatta, assembly GCF_006229205.1. NCBI lineage: Eukaryota > Metazoa > Chordata > Mammalia > Carnivora > Herpestidae > Suricata > Suricata suricatta. The sequence continues at coordinate 65,181,378 of NC_043712.1, read as the reverse complement.
TAGTTATACTGAAAATCTCAGGTTCAGACTCCACATTTTAGGTAAGAACGGTTTCACAGGTGGTACTGAACACATTACATCGCATTCCATCAAGGACACACAATGTCGACTTGTTCTAGCTTTAGTGATACGGAGATTGGCCACCAGGCCCAGGGCGTGAAGGATATCAGATTTGAAGGCATAAACTCTGTATTCTCCTCAGACCCTTAACTCTGAGGTTACCCTCTGGTTTCTCACCGATTCAATCAATAGTTGTTGAAAGGCTTGGTTGAGAGATAAAATGTCTTTCTAAATTTCAAAAACCATCTGTTGACATAGGAAGAGCCAAGGCTTGGTTGACTCAGATCACTGAACTTGACTGTAGACATTGAAAGGGTATCATGTGAAGGCCATTCTCTCTAACAGGAATGGAGAAGCCTCATTGAGGAGGGAAAGAGTGAGTGGTTGGTGTGTCTGTGTATAGGGGTGTGAGTAGAGAAAATGGGGTGAGGTTGAGAAGATGGGGAGTGGGAAAATCAAATAAGTTTGGGGAAATCTGAAACCTTTTTGCCTATTCCTCCCCCAGTTATAGCCTGAAGAAGATCCACACTTGGGATCCCAGATAGCACCATGTTCAACAAGGCGCAGGAGTAGAGGCTTATTCATGAAGTGGGATTGAGATGTCCATCAGTTTTCAGGGTCTGTTTGTGACTAGAGCAGATCCTGTCCTAGGGGTCAAGTTGAGCTATCTTTGGTCAATGGGGGCTCTTCATATTGGCTTCAGGTCCTCTTGATACAACTCCAGCAGCTTTAATAACGTCCTTGATTTTTTTTTCTTTTTTCTTTTCTTCTTTGCTAATATGGTAGGAGAGCCTGTCTTATACATTTCCAGTCTCAAACTTGGAATAAGTTATTTCCTCAAGGAGCTCTGGTTCCTTTTAATGGTAAATGATTTGGAGAACAATTCATGTACTGGGATGCTCACTGAAACCAGTGAAAACTTGTATTTTTTTTCAAAGCTTTTCCAGTAGAAAGACACAGAACAAAAGTGGTTCACTTTGTTTTATAAAGAGTATATCATAGTTTCAACTGATGTTTCCAGTTCAAATTTAAGACTGCAGAGCCTTACTTAACCTCTTCTGTTTTACAGCTGTTCCTCTTTCCTTCCACCCCGAGAATCACCGTTCTTAAGAACACTGAAGAAGAGGGGTGCCTGGTGGCTCAGTTGGTTAAATGTCTGACTTCAGCTCAGGTCATGATCTCATAGTTCATGGGTTCAAGCTTAGCGTTGGGCTTTGTGCTGACAGCTTGGGACTTGGAGCCTGCTTGGGACCTATGTCTACCTCTCTCTCTTCCCCTCCCCTACTCATGGTCTGCCTCTCTCTGGCTCTCAAAAATAAATAAATGTAAACAAAAACAACACTGATGAAGAAATGTGTACACAGGAAGAGGGCAAAGGAAGAGGATCCGGAGCTCACCTTATCCCATGGACACACAGAGGCAATAGCCACATCTATGCAACTAACTCTGAAAATGACCCAAAGACTGACAAAATAGACCATTCACAGTGAGTTGTAGACAGAAGGCCACATCAGAAAGGGTAAGAGTCAGGAGTGACACGATTGGGAACCAACCCCCCAGTACAACTAAGTACAAATGGAGGGACCTTCCAAGCTTAAAAGACAGAGGGGACCAGCCCCTCCCCTGCCATGCTCTCCCCCCAGGCACGGGGACCTGCACTGGGCAGACAAGTCCCCATAATGTCTGACTTTGAAAATCAGCAGTGCTTTGGGCATCTGGGTGGGTCAGCTGGTTAAGCATCTGACTCTTGATTTTGGCACAGGTCATGATCTCCCGGTCGTGAGACTGAGCCCTGCCTCCGGCTCTGTGTTGACAGCATGGAACCTACTTGAGATTCTCTCTCTCTCTCTCTCTCTGTCCTTCTTCCTGCTCTCTCTTCAAAAATAAATAAAATAAAGCTAAAAAAATCATTAGGACTTGACTTCAAGAGCTTTAAAAATTAGCTAGGCCTACCTCTGGGAGAACCAGAGGGTTAGATAAAACCAAGTCCCCCCTTGAAGACCCAGCATGCTAGATAACTTGGAGACGCAGCACAGAAACAGCAGGTTTGAAAATGCCTGGGGTTTATGTGGAGATTTACCGACTAATCTTAGAATATGTGCCAGAGGGGCAGGGATATGCTAGACATTTCTCCGGGAACAAAAGTGCTATACCCTTTTTCCTGCCATCCCCCAGCCTGGACATCCAGACACTCGTGGGAGCAGGCTAGGGGCACGTGCCCCACCTCAACCTCCCCCTGCAGTCCTGCCCTGGCCGGTGTCTCCCCACAATGGCTCCCGCCCTGGGGAGTTGGGGTGGTAACCCCAAACACTGGCGTGCCCACAGTTTGTGCAGTTGGACCTCCTAGCTGGCCACCTCGGGAGTCAGCCCTGCCCATCAGTGTGCCCGCAGCTGTGGCAGAAGCCAATTGCAGACTTCCAGGCTGAGTGCCAGCCTCACCCAGTGGCAACCCTGTGGCAGCTGCAGCTGGGCCTCTCAACTTCACAGGGAGCAAACCCTGCCCAGTGTGCATGACAGCAGCCAAAGCAGGTTATTGTGGCCACCTGGGCTGAAGACCAGCCCCACCTACCCCGGTGCACACAGTCACTGTCGCTCAGCCCCAACAGGAGGGCACACACAGCCCACACAGGGGACACTCCTGGAGCGCCTGGTTCTGGGGACCCAGAGGGTCACACCATTGGACCTCTTCCATGCAGGGCCACTACTTTTAACGCCAGGAGACACAGCTGACCTACTTAACACATAGAAACAAACATAGAGGATTATATAAAATGACTACACAGAGAGATATGTTCCAATTAAATGTACAAGACAAAAATTATGGGGAAAAAAGCTAAGTGAAATGGAGATAAACAATAGGCCTGATAAAGAGTTCAAGGCAGGTTCTGGTCCCAGGAGGCAAAGGTGACCTCACCTCCTCTACAGAACACACCAAATTACACCTATTTATAGAACAATCACTCCTGAAGAAGAACTGAGGGCCGACTGAACAGCTTCTGAACAACCAAAGATAGAACAGCAAGAGAAAGACGTGGTGACAAAGGGAAACCCCACCCCCGATGCCATGAACCTCAGTGTGGCGGGAGAGTACTGAGGGACTGGGAACAGACTCCTCTGTCCTCAGGCACAGAAAAAAGCCACAGTTTAAAAAAGCAACTCTCCTATAGAAGAGGTGACACCAGAATTACACCGTATGTTAGAGGAGCTGCAGGAATGGTCTCTAGGTCAGAGGGACTGGAAAATAATGCAGTTTAGATTCCCTCTCCACCTTGAGAGTCCAGACAGAAGCAGGATCTGGACACCATAACTCGTGGGTCCGGTTATCACCGCGAGCTTGTGATCCCAGTGAGCCCAGGGTCCACAAGCCCACGCCAGCCCCTGTGACACCCAGGCACAGAGCATAAGCTGTACGGTTTTGTTTTCTTTTGTTCTTTTTGGGTTTTTTTTCCTTTTCTTTCGTTTTTCTCTTTTTCTCTTTTCTTTTTATCTTTTATTATATATATATTCTTTTATCTTTATTTTCATTTTTTAGGTTTTTAAAAAATTAGTTTTAAGTTTATTTTTTATTTATTTTGAGAAAGAGAAAGAGAGAGAGAGAGAGAGAGCGAGAGCAAGCGAGCATGAGCAGGGGAGGGTCAGAGAGAAAAGGAGAGAGAGAATCCCACCCAGGGTCTGTGCTGTCAGCACAGAGCCCAACTCGGGTCTCGATCTCAGAGCTGAAATCAAGAGTTAGACACTTAACGGTCTGAGCCACCTAAGCGCCTCTCTTCTTTTATTTTTAAACTTAAAAAAATTTTAATTTTCTTATTCTAACTTTCTTTCTTAAAAAAAAAAAAACCCTGGAATTTAGGGGCACCTGGGTGGCTCAGTCGGTTAAACGTCTGACTTCAGTTCAGGTCAGGATCTCACAGTTCGTGAGTTTGAGCCCCACACGTCTGCTTCAGATTCTGTGTCTCCCTCTCTCTCTGCCCCTCCCCCACTCGTGTTCTGTCTCTCTTTCTCAAAAACAAATAAACATAAAAATTTTTCAAAAAAAAAAAAAGCCGAGTTTAAAACAAGAGTTAGCACAGAAGAGTTAGCACTAGAACTCCTCCGAAGGGGGGCGGGGGGCAGCTGCTGGACAGCTCTCTGGATGGGAGGAGCTAATGCACACGGTCTACGCTCTCCCTTCGAGTTGAAAGCACAGACCATGATAGTCTGGGTACCTTAACCAGCTTGCCTGCCTCAGTGAGTCCCAGACCCTTAGGCCACACCAGCTCCAGCTGCTCCCCCAAGGTGGCCACAGCGCAGGGCACACTCACCACACTCACTTTGTGCCGCCGCGACACAGGCACAAGACACCCCAGGAGACCCCGGGCCCACACCACTTCCGTTTCGGCTGGCTTGCTAGGACACCTCTTGGTGCGGAGCTCTCCGGGAACATCTTGGCTGATATCTGCTACAAATCCAGTCCCCCTGCCACCCTGCACAGAGCACCCCAGGAACCCCAGACCTGTGCCTAGATCAGTTTCAGCCGCCTTGCCAGGATACCCCCGGTGTGGGGAATGCCCGGAACATTCCCACCTGTGCTCAGCTCTAAGTCACCCAGCCAGGGCGCCGGATGTGCTGACCACCTTGCCACCCATCACTTTGCACCCAGTTCAGCCTCAGCTATCCTGGCAAGGTGCCCTCTGTGTATAGAACCCTGGTCTCCCTGGTTTGCACTCACGTTAGTTTCCGGTATCGTGCTAGAGCACCCTGTGAGTGGAGAACTCGGGGGCCACCCTGACCACACTCTGCATCAGCTCCAGCCACGCTAGAAGGGCACTCCCTGCACAGAGCACCCTGGGACACTCCAGCTTGTACCCATTTCAGCTTCAGCTGCCCTGCTAGGATGCCCTCGGCACATGGAACCCTAGAACACGCTGACCTTCACCTTTGGCTATCTAGACAGGGTGCCTTGTACCTGAAAAGCCCCCAGGACCCCAAGCCATGCCCGCCACAGCTCCAGGGAGCCAGCAAAAGCCACCAAGTGCCACAGTCTACACAGCAGATGCCATACACAAGACCATTTCTTCAAGCTTAGTAGAAGTAGCTGTTCTGCCTAATCCATGAAAACAAACACAGAAAGTCAAGCAAAATAAGGAGAGAGTGGAATAAGCTCCAAAAAACAGAACAAGAAAAAAACACAGAAAAAGAATTAAATGAAATAGAGAGAAACAATATGCCTGATAATGAATTTAAAGTAATGGGGCACTTGGGTGACTTAGCTGGGTAAGGGTCTGACTCTAGGTTTTGGCTCAGGCCATGATCTTCAGTTTGTGAACTCTCTGATGGTGGAGAACCTGCTTGGGATTCTCTCTCTCCCTCTCTTCCTCTCTCTGCCCCTCCCCTGCTTGTGCTCTCTCTCTTTCTCAAAAATAAACATCAAAAAAAGAATTTAAGTAATGAAATTTAAAGTAATGTTTATAGAGATATTTATCAGAGAGGAGACAAGAATGGAAAAATTCAGTGAGACCTTCAATAGAGGATAGAAAATATAAAAAAGAACCAATCAGAGTTGAAATATACAATAACTAAAATAAAGACAAACTAGAGGGAATTAACAGTAGGTTAGTAATGTAACACGTATCCATGGTCTGGAAGATGGCAATGGAAAGCACATAGGATGAAGAGCAAAAACAGAAAATTTTTTTTAAATGAGGCTAAGTTAAAGGATCTCTTGAACAACATCCAGAGAATAAACATTCACATTATAGGAGCCCCAGAAGAATAAAGAGATAATAGGGTAGAGAACTTGTTTGAATAAATAATAACTGAACATTTCCCTAACCTAGGGGAAGAAATAGAGATCCAAATCCAAGAAGCACAGTGTTCCAAACAAATGAACCCATGGATGTCCACACCATCACACATAATAATTTAACTATCAAAGGTTAAAGATAAACAAAGTAAGAGAGAAACAACTAGTTATCTCTAAGGGATAGTATTCAGCAGAAACTTTCCAGGCCAAAAGGAGTGGCAAGATATATTGGAAGTGCTAAGAAGAAAAAGCCTATAACCAAGGATCCTCAGCAAGTTTATCATTCAGATTGGAGGAGAGATAAAGTCTAACAATAGATAAAGGTGTTTATAGCCACTAAAATAGCCTTATGGAAATATTAAAGGAATTTTTTAAGTGGAAAAGAAGTGGTCATAATTAGACATAAGATAATTATAAATAAAAAGTTGTAAAATATGAGAACATATACCTAAAACATGGAGAAGGGAGTAAAAGAGAAAAGAATAGAAGGGGAAAGAGAATGAAAGAAGTTTCTTTTTCCTTTTTATTTCTTTTTTCTTTTTCTTTTCATTTTCTTATTAAAAATTTTTGCTTAATGTTTATTTATTTTTGAGAGAGAGAGAGACAGAAAGAGAGACAGAGTGTGTGAGTAGGGGAGAGGCAGGGAGAGAGGGAGGCACAGAATGCAGAACGCAAAGCAGGCTCCAGGCTCAGAACTGTTAGCACAGAGCCCAATGCAGTTCTTGAACGCATAAACTGTGAGATCATGACCTGAGCCAAAGTCAGACGCTTAACTGACCTAGCCATCCACTTGCCCCAATGATTACTTTAAATGAAAATGGCCTGGGGTGCCTGGATGGCTTAGTTAGTTGAGCATCATACTTTGGCTCAGGGCAGGATCTCACAGTTCCATGAGCCCGCACTGGGCTCTGTGCTGATGGTGTAGAGCCTGCTTGTGATTCTCTCTCTCTGCCTCTCTCTATGACCCCCCCCACTTGTGCTTTCTCTCAAAAGGAATAAATAAACTTAAAAAAATAAATGTAAATGGCCTAAAGGCTCCAGTCAAAAGAGAGGAATAGATAAAAAAAAAAGTAATGATCATAAAGAAACTCACCAGACTTGAGAAAAGAGTGGATGAACTAAGTGACATCTTCAACAAAAGGATAGAAAATACAAAAAAGAACCAATGGGAGCTAAGGAATGTATTATCTGAAATAAGAAATATGCTAGAGGAAATCAGGAGCAAACTAGAGAATACAGGAGAACAGATCAGTGATCTGGAAGCAGGGTAATGAAGCAACCAAGCTGAATAGCAAAAATAAAATAAAATAAAATAAAATAAAAATTTAAAAAATAATAATAACAATGAGAATAGGTTAAAGGAACTCTGCCACATCATCAAGCATAATAACAATCACATTATAGGGATCCCAAAAGGAGGAGATAGAGGAAAGGGGACAGAACACTTATTTGAAAAAATAATAGTTGAAAATTTATCTAAACTGGAGAAGGAAATAGACATCCAGGTTTAAGAAGCACAGACAGCCCTAACAAGAAAAGCCAAGAAGGTCTGTATCAAGACACATAATAATTAAAATGGCAAAAGTAAGGCTAAAGAGAAATTTGAAAAGCAGCAAGAGAAAAGAAAACAGTTATATACAAGAAAAATTCCATACACACACCAGCTTAATTTTCAGCAGATACCTTACAGGCCAGAAGGGAGTGGCATGGTATCTTCCAAGTGTTGAAAGGAAAAAACCTGCAACCAAGTCAGTTCCTCTACTTAGGAAGACTCTCATTTAGAATTGAAGGAGATATAAAGAGTTTTCCCAAAAAAAAGTTAGAGGAACCCATCACTACTAAATTGGCCTTGGGAGACATGTGAAAGGGAATTACTTAAGTGGAAAGAGAAGGCCATGACTAGAAGTAAGAAAATTATAAAAGGAAAAAAGTGTTTGCAGGTAAAAGCAAACATAATAAAGCTTGTAAATTGATCACTAATAAAGCCAGCATAGAGGTTAAAACACAAAAATAGTAAAATCAATGATATCTACAAAACTTAGTCAAGGGATAACAAAAATTTTAAAATGTAAAATATGACATTATGTATATGAGCATGGAGTAGGGAATAAAAATTTAGAGCTTTTAGAATTTAGTGCTTTCAGTGTTCAAACTAAATTGAGCATCAACTTAATAAAAACTACTATACATACACACAGAATGTTACATATTAACTCAAAGGTGACTACAAATCAAAAGCCTACAATAGATACACAAAAAATAAAAAAAAAATTTAAGCACAACATTATAAGAAGTCATCAAATCACAATGGAAGAGAGCAAGAGAAGAAGAAAGGAATAGAAAAGAACTACAAAAACAAGCAGGAAATAATTAACAAAATGACAATGAGTATAAACCTAACAAGAATTATTTTAAATGTAAATGGTCTAAATGCTCCAATCAAAAGACATAGGATGACTGCATTCATAACAAAGCAAGACCCATATATATGCTGCCTAAAGAGACTTAATTCAGAGCCAAAGACATATACAGACTGAAAGTGAAGGGATGCAGAAGATACTCCATGCAAAAGGGAGAAGAAGGAAAAAGCCGGGGTAGCAATACTTATGTTTGACAAAATAGACTTTAAAACAAAGACTATAGCGGGGAGCCTGGGTGGCTCAGCCAGTTGAGTGTCCAATTCTTGATTTCGGCCCAGGTCACAATCCCAAATTCATGGGATTGAGCTCCTTGTTAGGCTTTGCTCTGCGTGTGGATCCTGATTAAGATTCTTCTCTCTCTCTCTCTCCCTTTTCCCCTTTCCCCTTGTCATGCTCTCTCTCTCTCTCTAACAAACAAAGAAACAATAACAAAAATAACAAAGACTCTAGCAAGAGACAAAGAATGGCATTACATAATGATAAAGGAATCAATCCAACAAGAGGATATAACTATTGTAAACATCTATGCACCCAACATAGAAGTACCTAAATAAATAAAACAAATATTAACAAACACAAGGAGAGAAATGGATAGCAATGCAATAATAAAAGGGAAATTTAATACCCCACTTGCATCAATAGGTAGAGTATCCAGATAGAAAACCAAGAAGGAAATAATGCCTTTAGATAACACATTAGACCAGATGGACCTAAAAAATACATACAGAACATTTTGCCCCAAACCAGCAGAATACACATGCTTTTCAAGTGCACATGGAACTTTCTCCAGGATAGATCACATGTTAGACCACACAACAAGTCTCAATAAATTTTCAAAAGATTGAAAGTTAATCAAAGCGTCTTTTCTTACCATGATACTCTGAAACTAAAAATCAATGATAAGAAAAAACCTGGAAAAAAAAAAAAACCCAACCTCAAAACATATGAAGGCTAAACAATACGCTGCTAAACAAGCAATGAATCATGGAAGAAATCAAAGAGGAAATTAAATAAAATCAGGGAGACAATGAAAATGAAAACACAACAGTCCTAAATCTTTGGGATATAGCAAAAGGGGTTCCAACAGGATAGTTTATCATGATACCTTGAGAATAAGAAAAATCTTAAATAAACAATCTAAACTTATATCTAAAAGAAGTAGATGAACAAAGTCCAGAGTTAGTAGAACAAAGGAAATAATAAAGATTAGAGCAGAAATAAATGAAATAGAAACTAACAAAACAAAGCAAAACTTCATAAGATCAATGAAACTAAGATCCGTTTTTTTTTTTAAGATAAACAAAATTGATAAACCTTTAGCCAAACTCATGAAGAAAAAGAGAGGACCAAATAAATAAATAAAATCAGAAATGACAGTGGAGAAATAATAAGTGACACCACAGAAATACCAGGAGTTATAAAAGAATACTAAGAAAAATTATATGCCAACAAATTGGACAACATAGAAGAAATGAATAAATTCTTAGGAACATACTATCTTCCCAAACTGAAGCAGGACGTAATGGAAAATTTGAACAGACTGATTACTAGTAATGAAATTGCATCAGTAATCAAAAGAAGTCTTAGCAAACAAAAGTCCAAGATAAGATTAGAGAGCTATTTCCTATTCTTACCACACTCTTCCAAAAAATAGAAGAGGAGGCAAAACGTCCAAATTCATCCTACAAGGTCAGTATCACCCTGATACCAAAACCAGACCAAGATACTACAAAAAGAGAACGGTGCAGGCCAATATCCCTTGTGAACATAGATGCAAAATTCCTCAACAAAATGCTAGTGAACCACATTTAGCAATATATTAAAAGGACCATTCACCACAATCAAATGGGATTTATTTCAAGGATGGGAAGGCAATTCAATATTTGCAAATCAATCAATGATCAATCAGTCATCACATTAGAGGAAGGACAAAAACAATATTATCATCTCAGTAGTTGCAAAAAATTTTTTTTATAAAATGCAATATCTGTTATTATAAAAACTCTCAACAAAGTGGTTTTAGAGGGAACATACTTCAATATAATAAAAGCCATATATGAAAAACCCATAGTTAACATTATACTCAATGGTGTAAAATTGAGAGGTTTTCCTCTAAGATCAGGAAGACGACAAAGATGTCCACTCTCACCACTTTTATTCAACAGAGTACTGGAAATGCTAGCTGCAACATTTGGGCAAGAAAAATAAAATAGTCAAATTGGTAAGGAAGAAGTACAATTGTCACTGTTTGCAGATGACATGATGCTATATACAGAAAACCCTAAGGAACCACTTACATATTATTAAAACTAGTAAATGAATTCAGTAAATTTGCAGGATACAGAAATTTGTTGTGTTTCTATACACTAATAACAAAGTAGCATAAAAAGGAATTAAGAAAACAATCTCAGTTACAACTGCAACAAAAAGAATAACATACCTAGGAATAAATTTAACCAAGGAGGTGAAAGACCTCTACTCTGATGAAACAGATTGAAGATGACACAAATGGAAAGATGACCATACTCATGGGTTGTAAAAATTAATATTGTTAAAATGTTCGCACTATCTGAAGTAATCTACAGATTGAATACAATCCCTATCAAAACACAATGCATTTTCATAGAACTAAAACAAAAAAATCCTAAATTTGTACAGACCTAAAAAAGACCTAGAATAGTGAAAGCAGTCTTGAGAAAGAATGAAGTTGGTGGTAGCAGATCCCAGATTTCAAGATGTGCTATAAAGCTATAGTAATGAAAACAGTGTGGTACTGGTACAAAAATAGACACATACATCCATAGAACAGGATAGAGAGGCCAGGAATACACCCACATCTCCATGGTCAATTAATCCATAGCAAAGGAGGCAAGAATATACAAAGGGTAAAAGATGTCTTTTCAATAAATGATGTAGGAAAACCAGACAGCTATATGCCAAGCAATGACATTGGATTACTTTCTTACACAATGCACACATAACTCAAAATGAATTAAAGACCTACGTGTAGACCTGAAACCAACCCCTGAAAGAAAACATAGGCAGTAATTTCTTCGACATCAGCCATCTCAACATTTTTCTAAATATGTCTTCCAGGCAATGGGAACAAAAGCAAAAATAAACTATTGGAACTATTCCAAAACAACAAGCTTTTGCACAGTGAAGAAAACCACCAACAAAAACAAAAGTTAACCTCCTGAATGGGAAAAGATATTTCCAAATGATATATCCAATAAGGAATTAATACCTAAAATATATAAAGAACTTATACAACTCAACACTAAAAAAAAAATCCCATCTGCTTTAAAAATGGGCAGAGGATCTGAATAGACATTTTTCCAAAGACATACAAATGGCCAAGAGGCACATGAAAAGACACTCAACATCACTAATCATCAGGGAAACAGAAACCAAAAGCACAATGAGAACTAACCTCACATCTGTCAGAATGGTTAGTATCAAAACGACAAGAAGTAACAAGTGTTGGTGAGAATGTGAAGAAAAAGGAACACTTGAGTACTGTTGGTGGGAATGTAAACTGGTACAGCCATTGTGGAAAACAATATGAAGTTCCCTCAAAAAATTAAAAATAGAACTACCCTATGATGCAGTAATTCCACCATTGGATATTTGTCCAAAGAAAACAAAAAGAGTAATTTGAAAAGATACATGCATTCTTGTTTCCTGTAGCATCATTTACAAGAGCCAGGATATGGAAGCAACCCAAGTGCCCATCAACAGATGAATGGATAAGAAGATGTGGTACAAATATTCAATGGAACACTACTCAGCCATAAAAAAGAGTGAAATCCTGCCATTTGCGACAACATGAGTAGACCTAGAGAGTATTACGCTAAGTGAAATAAGTCAGACAGAGAAAGACAAATACCATATGATTTCACCTATATGTGGATTCTAAAATACACAGCAGGGGTGCCTGGCTGGCTTAGTTGGTAAGCTATGTGACTTTTGACCTCAGGGTCCTAAGTTCACACCCCATGTTGGGTGTGGAGCCTACTTTAAAAAAAAAAAGAAAGAGAATACAAACAACCAAGCAAACAAACAATACAGAAACAAACTCATAGAAACAGAAAACAAACTGGTGGTTGCCAAAGGGGAGGGAGGGAGGGTTTGGGTGAAATAGGTAAAGGGAATTAAGAACTACAAACTTCCAGTGTAAAATAAATAAATTGCAGGGATGAAAAGTATAGCATAGGGAATATAACCACTATGATTGTAATAATAATGTTGTTTAGTGACAGATGGTGACTACACTTACGGTGGTGAGGACCAAGTGACGTGTGGGACTGTTGAATCACTGTGTTGTACACCTGAAACTGATAGAACACTGTGTCAACAATGCTTCAGCAATAAAAACAGGTGGAAAGAACCCAGTGTCCTTCGGCTGACGATGGAATATTCTTCAGCCTTAAAAAAATAAAAGAAGGAAATTCTGTCACACGTTACAATATAGAGGAGACCTGAGGACACTATGCTAAGTGAAATAAGCTACCAAAAGACAAATACCGTATGATTCCAGTTATATGAGGCAGCTAGAGTAAGCACAGAAATAGACCGGAAGTAGAAGGAAGGTGCTTGGGGGCTGGCAGAGAAGCTGTTGTTCAATGGGTCCAGAGTCTTAGTTTTGCAGATGAAAATGTTCTGGAGATTGGTAACACAACAATGTGATATATTTAACACTTACTGGACTGTACACTTAGAAATGGTTAAGGTGGACAGCACCTGGGTGGCTCAGTCTGTTAAGCATCCAACTTCAGCTTAAGTCATGATCTCGCGGTCTGTGGGTTGGAGACCCGTGTTGGGCTCTGTGCTGACAGCTCAGAGCCCAGAGCCCGCTTCAGATTCTGTGTCTCCCTCTCTCTGCCCCTCCCCTACTCACCCTCTGTCTCTCTCTGCCTCTCAAAAATGAAAAAACATTTAAAAAAATTTTAAGCAATGGTTTAGATGGTAAGTTTTATATGTCTTTACTATGATAAAAAAAGAATTGAAAAATAAAAGGAGAACTAAAAGAGCTTTCTCATGCAAGGAGACTGGTGGAGCCCAGAGCTCCCAAACACAGGCTTGTTTCTCCTTGGCTCCATGGCTTTATCCATCTTATTTTCTCAAAGGAAAGCCCTGGCCCTCTGCTGCGAGCTTTTTTCTTCACAAGTAACCGTTATTCATGATTGAACATAAAGTGAGCCTTGTGAGTTCCTTTTTTCAAATCATATTATTTGTTTTCTTTAATACTTTTTATCAAGTTTATTTATTTTGAGAGAGACAGAGACAGCACAAGGGGTGAGGGGCAGAGAGAGAGGGAGAGGAAGGAGAGAGATAATCCCAAGCAGGCTCTGCACTGTCAGCTCAGAGCCTGATGTGGGGCTTGAACTCACAAAACCGTGAAATCATGACCTGAGCCGAAATCAAGAGTTAGACACTTAACCGACTGAGTCACCCAGATGCCCCTTGAATTATATTATATGAAGGCATCTATGATTCCTCTCTTTATAGTTCTGTATCCAGATTTAATAAAGCCTCTCAGCATGGTCCCCGGAACCAACTGCATCAGCAAATCAGAACCTTGTGCTTCCACAAGCCTTTCATGTGACTCTGACGAGCCACTAACGTGTGTGAAGCTGGGCCCTATGTGTTGAGAGTTAGCGTATGCATTTTTTACTTTTAATTTTTTTATTATTTTTTAAACGTTTATTTATTTTTGAGAGACAGAGAGACAGAGTGTGAGGAGGGGAGGGGCAGAGGGAGAGGGAGACACAGACTCTGCAGCAGGCTCCAGGCTCTGAGCTGTCAGCACAGAGCTGATGCGGGGCAGAACCCACAAACCACAAGATCCTGACCTGAGCTGAAGTCAGATGCTTAACTAGCTGAGTCACCCAGGGTATGTATTTTTTATTAAGTAATCTCTATACCCAACAGGGGCTCAAAGCTACAACCCAGGGATCAAGAGTTGTACATTCCACGGACTGAGCCAGCCAGACACCCCAGGATTTTTAAAAGATAGTAACCCATCAATTTTTCACCCCAATTAATAATTAGAATATTGGGGTACCTGGGTGGCTGAGTGCTTGGAACTCTCTCTGCCCCTCCCCTATTCGGCCTCACCTGCACACTCTCTCTCTCTCTCTCTCTCTCTCTCTCTCTCTCTCTCTCTTTCTCTCTCTCTCTCTCTCTCTCTCTCTCTCTCGTGCTGTCTCCCTCTCTCAAAATAAATAAATAAACTTAAAAAAATAGAGTATCACATGTTGCCTGCCGCTATATTTACCATAAAATGTTGCCATTCAGAATCAAGATGAGTTTCTCTCCTCTCTGTACAAACCACAAGCTAGCCAAAAACTTCTCGTGTGCACTTGCAGGGTGCCTCCGCAGATGATAAACCATTTCATAATATTATCAAGCCAGGAGGCACCTCAGGACAGTTTTTCAGAAAGCTTCTCCTTCCTGAATATTTATTTCTTTATATTATCCTCACTTACCCTGTCCCTCTCTCCTGTTGAAAATCTTATACGGAAATAGAGAGGAGGGTTGCCAGGGTGGCTCAGTCAGTTACATATCCGACTCTTGATTTCATGATCTCATGGTTTGTGAGATCAAGCCCGGCATAGGGCTCTGCCTCTCTCTCTCTCTCAAAAAATAATAAAATAAAATATGAATGAAATGAATAAAATAAAATAAGATGAAAAGAGATAGTACAAAGATTGTTAAAGGTGCTTCTCCCTCCTGTCTTTGCAAATAATCCTATAGACCAAGGGTCAACTAAAACAAATGCATACATACCCTATCCTTAGTAATTCCCTTCTAAAACTATCCCACTTTGAAACTGTAAGAGTCACCTTAAGGTGGTGACCGAGCGGCCATTTCTCTGGGGGCTGGAGAACACATGCACAGACGACCCCGCCCCTCACCTGCAGAACTGGGATGTCCTGCCCCATTTGGAAACAGCCAATCATGAAGCTCCAGCTTCCCATCACCCCGACAGACGAGGCGACCTATTCCGTCCCGCCATGTCCCTGAAAGGCCCTTATTTGATAATCTGCCCTCCCAAGATCAAACCCAGAACCCCCTCACCCATAAACCGCCCCCCCCTCCCCGACCATCGCCTATCAGGCGCAACTTCCCTGACTCCCCCCTCTCGGGGTCATGGGACCTCGCCCGGGAATCGCAGATCCCAATAAAGGTTTTCTTGGCGCCATAACCTTTCTTTCCTCCCATCGCTGCCTCCATCTATTAAATCTTACATTTGGTGCCGAGACCCGGGAGGAGATAGCAGCCCAGCAGCTGGCTTCTAGCTGAGCTCTCTCCTTCCCGATTCGGGGATCTAGCCTTGGTGCCGAAATGGAAACTGCCCCGAAGGCCGGGGTCCTCCTGTGGAGCTTCTGGTCCAGGATCCGAACCCTACCCCACCAACTAATTGGGTGAGTTCCCCGATTTTCTGAGCCCCCGTCAGGGGTCCTGTCCGGAAATCGCGGCCTCATCAGGATAGCCCCTCCGCCGTAGCCCCGGGGGCCACTCCGGCGGTATATAGTCCCAGCAGCTATATCCGCTCTGGCCTCCTGGGTTGGGGAGACGTCCCCGACCCTAGGCTGAGCCAACCCTCCGTTCTGAGTCTCGTGTCTGAACACAGGAACGCCTACCTCAGTCCTGAGACTTTAGGCCGGATATTACGGGAACTTCCCAATCTAAGCCCGAACTCGCAAAACGAGCGCTCACCCCTTACAATGCCTTCTAAAGAACTTCCCACTCCTTGGTTATGCTAATGACCTTAGCCGCAACTGCCTAGGCCGTTTCTGCACTACGGTGTGGCCCCTTTATAAGCTGGATAACGAATCTCAGTGGCCTCCAGAAGGGTCCCTCGATTTCCAAATTCTCACAGACCTAGATAATTTCTGCCGGAGGGAGGGCAAATGGGCAGAGATTCCTTACGTTATGGCTTTTTTGGATCTGCATTGCCACCCCAAACTGTTTCCCGTCCTACTGTCCGCATGCTCTTGGCCCACACTTCCCAAACCCCCTACCGCCTGAATCCCTGCTTCCCTCCTCCCTGACCTCTGACCCCTAGGGTGATATTACGCCCTGCCCCACCCCGCCTGCTCCTCCAGTACCTGCTCCCCCTCCCGCCGCCTCTCCTCCGGGTACCCACCCCCTCTCGCTGCCTCTCCTCTGGTACCTGCCCCCTTCCTCAGCAGCCCCTATCACCACTCAAACCTGCGCTCACCAACAGCCTTAAAATGCCCCCGCACTGGCCATCTCACCTTTCAGGGAAGTGGCAGGCATGGAGGGGCTTGTTAGAGTTCATGTGCCCTTTTTC
>NC_043712.1:65161997-65164693 GCF_006229205.1 Suricata suricatta | reverse complement strand
ACCTCAGAGGAAAGGAAACGAGTCCAGATAGCTGCTCGCGACCACACAGACCAGATTCATATTACCGATCCCATAACACCTATTGGGGCAAAGGCCATACCGGGAGACGACCCTAATTGGAATTATCAACAACAGGGTACTGGCCGCAGGTGGCGGGATCAGATGATCCAGTGCTTGCTGGCAGGCATGGGAGCAGCCTCAAATAAGTCTGTTAATTTTAATAAGCTCCCAGAAATTATCCAAGAGCCCAATGAGAACCCACAACGTGGTGTAAGGCTGTCCTCTCAGTCTCGATTTTGCCTCCACTGGCCAGAAGGCCTGGTTCCCATGTTCCTTGTCCTAGTTTTGTTGATTGTGTTGTCTTGGTTTGTTTGGACTGACGCTATGGGACAGACTCAAACTACCCTTTGACTTTAATCTCAGACCATTTCAAGGACGTTAGGGAAAGAGCTGACGGATTAAGGCTTAAAGTAAATAAAAAGTTCTGTCTTTTCCAGGAATAAATGGCCAACCTTCAACGTTGTATGGCCACACACACCCCCACCTTGGTTAAAACCTTTTCTTTCTCGTAGGATCCTACCCCCGCGAAGAAACCGAGACACAATGCCAGGCTGTCGTCTTTACCCCGAGGCCCCTCCCCCTCCTTAAATACATATTAAATAACTTCTCCGATTTCAGGAAAAGAGGAAAGAACTATGGCTTTAACCTAAAGCTATCCTGACTGCACACACACTGCCAGCTGATAACCCCCAGAGGGCTCCTATAACCTTAACCTTGCCTCTTTTGCCTTCCCCTCCCACTCTCTGTTTCTGCACCTACCTGAATGTAATACGCCTCATTGCCTCCTCCCATCATCTGAAGCTAAGAGCAAAAGGCACTCCCAGGGACATCTAGGTCTTGGGAGCCGGGAAGACACTCTTGTCTTTCCTTCCACCTTGGAAATGGCATCAGTAATCTGTGAGAGGTAAACCTCCGGAGGTAAACTAGTTTATCATCTAAATTTTGAATGCACATGTACTTTTGTCTGGGGTATTAAATGGAGGTCTGGACACATGACTTCCCACCCCAGGGCCACACCGAGACGTCAGTCGGGCCGTTTAGTAAACCTGTAAAAACCTGTTTTGTGGCCACTTCTGCACCCATTTTGTCCAGTTGTCATTGTCATTGTTTTTGGTCTTATGTGTAGGTGAATGTGAATGTGCAACTCAGTCTGGCAAGCCCGCCGAGTGTCTATGGCAGCACTGGAACAGCTTTTGATCATAAGTCAGAATGCTGAGACCGCTATGGATAAGCATCACCTAAGTTCCTTTGGGACACAGCCAGATGGGTATCTGACTGGTCTCCTCATTAGAGGGGGCACCCCCACCCCTTTGTCTGTCTTTGCGACACCGCCTCAGAGAACATGGGGTTGGGACTGTGCAGAGAAGGAGACCTTATTGGTCTGGCTGAGATAAAATCATACTGAAGCGGACACTGACTCTCTCTGTGTTCCTCTGCCTTGTAGATGGAGGACTTCTCCCTCATTCATTTCCCAGGTTAACAGCCATAATTAGAGAAAAATTTTAAGCTGGAAATTCTCCTTCTCTGCCCCCCTGGGGAGCCTCTCCTCTTGCACTCCCTTCCCCCATTCTTTTTCTGTACCACCTGGGTGAGGAAGAGCCAGCCTGCATAATTGGCTCAGGTCTCAGTCAAGGCCAGCTTCTCCCTCTGACCTAGGTGGTAAGAAACAAAAGACCACAAAAGTCAGAGTTTTTTGCACCAAATTTCCAGGTCAAAACTAACTAGGGAACAAAGTGTCTCACATGGGCTCATCAGTGTTTGAATTAATCTAAGTCTGTTGGTTTGATTCATTGGCTGTCTAAGATAAAAACTGAAGCACAAGCCACAACTAGTGATTAGTATATTGATATAGGATGAGGTCCATAGATGCTTGTGCTTTTGACTCGTGGCAAAACAACTAGGGATATTTAAAACTGTTAAAAACCTGCTTTGTATGCAATTGGTTCATAAATTTACCATCCAAGAAAAACTCTGGTATAAATACCTTTCAGTTGGTTACTAAGTCCTCAATTAGAGACTAAAAGTTCAGACTGATGGGAAAATAAGAAAAGCAACCCTATATGCAGAAAATTGGGGATAAAATTGGTGATATGTAAGAAAGATATAAGAAATGAAAATGCATTTTTGTTGAGGGTAAAAGAAAGTAATTTTGTCCTAAATGAGATTTCCAAACAACCGTTTGGAAAGAAATGGCTTTGGGACAAAGTTTAAGAGAAAGGAAAGTTGTAGAAGGTTCGTGAAAGGAAATCATTGAAAAGGAATTTTTTGTGTGAGGTTGAGATAAATGAAATTTTAAAGATATATTGGTATAAGGTTGAAATTCTGCTTTTCTCTCCGTTCAAAAGACAAGTTTTTCTGAATTGTTGATCTGCTCTTGATAAGACTATGTAAATGGAGAGTTTCTCTTTTGTCTGCCAAAAAGGCCAAAGAAGCTTTAGGGCTTCTCTTTGTCAGGTTCTTGATTGCTTAGTTAAAACTTTTAAAGGTTAAAGGAGTTTGGTTTTCCTAACCACTATGTAATGCTATGCATTTACCTTTGGGATCCTTTATTGCCACTTTAGTTAAATAAATAGAGTTTTCAGATTTGTAATAATCTGTAATTCTATTTAGGATGTGCTTTATAACTTCCTAAGGTC
>NC_043712.1:65063595-65161897 GCF_006229205.1 Suricata suricatta | reverse complement strand
CAGGCTTTAGGGGAACAATGTTGCTTCTATGCCAATATCTCAGGAATTGTACAAGATCCCTTAGCCGTGGTTCACAGCCATCTACAAGAAAGGGCAAAAATAAGGAGCCCAAAACCAAAATTGGTATGAAATCCTCTTCAACTGGTCTCCATGATTAATTAGCCTCTTATCCACCCTGGCCCAACCCATAATCTCATTCCTCCTCATAGCCCTACTGGGGCTGTGTCTGTTCTGCTATTTTTCCAACTTTTTATAGGAACTGGTATCCAGATTCACCAACCGTGCAGCTACCCACCTGCTGCTGGTTTACCGGTACTCTCCCATTCCGACCACAAACCCCAATCATCACGCCGCCCCTATCTCAGCAGGAAGTAGCCAGAGACCTGACTCGGCCCCATAACACCAAAAAAGTCGGAATGTAAGAGTCACCTTAAGGTGGCAACCGAGTGGCCATTTCTCTGGGGGCTGGAGGAGAACACGTGCACAGACGACCCCCGCCCCTCACCTGCAGACCTGGGATGTCCTGCTCCATTTGGAAACAGCCAATTATGAAGCTCCAGCGTCCCATCACCTTGACAGAGGAGGCAACCTATTCCATCCCGCCATGTCCCTGAAATGCCCTTATTTGATAATCTGCCCTCCCAAGGTCAAATCCAGAACCCCCTCACCCATAAAACCCCCTGCCCATCGCCTATCAGCAACGACTTCCCTGACTCCCCACTCCCGGGGTCATGGGACTTCGCCCGGGAATCGCAGATCCCAATAAGGGCTTTCTTGGCTCCATAACCTGGTCTCTTTCTTTCCTCCCATCTCTGCCTCCATCTATTAAATCTTACAGAAGCAATGACAAGGATTTATGCTCACAATAGCAATGAAAATGAGAGACAATCCGAATATCCCATTCTGGGAATAGCTACATAAATTATGCATATGCAGCCACATAGTGGAATACCATGAAGTCATAAAATGAGGTTACAAAGAGTTTGGGAGAAGTCCTAAAATGCTTGTAGTACAGAGTTAAACCAAAAAGCAGAATATGAAATTGTGTATACAATGTGATCTCAATACTTTTTTAAAAAGGACCAAGGGTACCTGGCTGGCTGTTCACATTAAGTGCCAGACTTCAACTCAGGTCATGATCTCACGGATCATGAGTTCGAGTCCCACATCAGGCTCTGTGCTGACAGCTCAGAGCTTGGGGCCTCATTCAGATTCTGTGTCTCTGTCTCTCTACTCATGCCCATTCTCTGTCTCTCAAAAATATTTTCTTTTTAACTTTTTTTTTTACATTTTATTTATTTTTGAGAAACAGACAGGGAGAGCATGAACAGGGGAGGGGCAGAGAAAGAAAGAGACACAGAATTCGAAGCAGGCTTCAGCCAGAGGTCAGCACAGAGCCTGACACGGGGCTTGAAACCACAAACCATTAGATCATGACCTGAGCTGAAGTTGGGTGCTCAACCAGCTGAGCCACCCAGACACCCTGGTCTCTCAAAAATAAACAGAGAGAGAGACAGAGACAGAGACAGAATCCGAAGCAGGCTCCAGGCTCTGAACTGTCAGCACAGAGCCCAACATGGGGCTCGAACCCTTGAATCATGAGATCATGACATAAGCCGAGTCTGATGTTCAACTGACTGGGCCACCCAGGCACCCCTAAAAAAATTTTTTTAAGGACCAAAGAAATACACTGTGTCTAAATGGTAACCATAGAAATTTTTTTGGTAGAGAAAGCATGAGGATTTCCTTGTGTTTTTAATTTTTTTCTGCATGTTGTCTGAAAGAATAGGCTTAAGTTTCACCCCCTGGAGGGCTATGTCCACAGAAATAATTTCTCTTCTTATGTATTGATTCATGCAACATTCTGGATCCAAACTCCAGAGTTTTGCAAATCTTTGGTCACCAGCTGTACTTATCTGGTGGACAGTGGTCATATTGTGTGGCTGCTCAGCGTCTTTGAACCCCTTTCTCTTGTGGATGAACATACCCCACAGGTGCCTACCCCGGGGAAGATCTAGGTGATCCTCTGAAACTCAGGCCGCTGATCTGGGTTCTACTTTCAACAGTAGGGGGCTCATTCAGAAGCTGGCAAAGTGTGGGGGGTTGGGGGCAGAGGGAGACCACAAGGAAGCAGGTGCCAGGTTGATTCTAACTGGAGAAGGCTGCAACAGAGGCATGTGACTCGGTGGGTAACAGACCAAAGATACAATTGGACAATGGTCAGACCACATGTGCAAATAGAACTCTGATCCAAACCTCTGCAGCCGTGGAGCCCAGGAAAGCCAAACTGCAGCAATGCGGCCCCGAAGCGTCAAGACGTGATCAGTAACAGCCCCCTTCTCTAATTTTTCACTCCGCTTCCAACTCAAGCCCAACTCAAGAAAGCCACATGCCCAGGTGCACAGGATGCCCGTACTGGAAGCCGTCCCTGTGTCCCATCCTCCAGCGCCCTCACTCCCCTGCCTGTCCTCCAGCCTCTGCCGAACGCAGGTGATGGTGGCAGACTGCCTTGCTACAGCACCTTCTGCACAAAGGGCCTCTGCTTGTTCTCCTTTGGGTGGTCTTCACTGATTTCCACCCAGGACACAGGCAAGGGGCAGTGCCCCGTGACAGCTCTGTGCAGAGCAGTCCCCGGCCGGGCAGTGGAGTCCGCTGGGAGAGCCTGTGTTGTGGTGGCCCCCCAGCCCCCCTGCTCCCGGGCCTCCCAGAGATTCCAGGAGCCACACGATACTCGGTAATACATCTCTTTTCTGTTTCTCTTAGCAAGTGCCACTCTGGCACTCCCAGCCAAGAATGCTGAGGGACAAAATCGAATATTTCAAACTACCTGCATTTCAGGACAGACATTTGGTGTTCCTATAAGACATGGGTACTATGGTGACAGCAGAGAGTGTGGTGGGGTAGGCAGGGGCGGGGGGACAGGCTGACAAGCCCCCTGCCCTCAGTGGGCACGGGCCAGTGGATGTGGCCTGAATTTCAACTGCCAGCCGCTTGTCTTTTGGGGCTTTCTTTGGGGCAGGGAGCAGCTCTCAAGCAATGGCTGACAGGCTTTGGTGGAAAAATACCCCAGTCTGCTCCCTCACTCCTCCTGAGGAACAGCTCTGGGGCTCTGGTCTTCACTCTCTCCCTGATTTCCCAGGGACAAGCCTTTTATTGGCTTTCTGCCCAGTCAGCTTCCCACTCCCTCCAGGGCTGTCTGAGATCACCTCCCCTTGAACTGTTCCCACTCAGATCCTCACCTCAGGGTTTGCTTCCGGGGATACCCAAATCTTCACAGATTTGTGAACTTTCGAGTTCGTCCCCTATGCCAGTTCAAACTTTCATGGGGATTCCGCTTTCAGTACTGGTGATTTTCAAGAAGTGTGAGCTAATCAGTCGTGTCATGCACTTAAACTAACCCATTGTTTTCAATGCCCAAGTAATCATTTTTGCAGCTGGCAATAGTATTTCTCACCGCCAGGCAAGGAACAGCAGAAACAGCCCTCTTTAGGTCGGGGGCTACAAGCTCAAACACCAGGATCAGGCAGGCGATGTTTGCGTGGAGGAGCACGTGGAGGTTAACAAGGAGGAAGGAGCCAGGCAGCCTGTGAAGTGTTCAAACAGAAATGTTGTAAAACCACCTGTTGGCTGAGTAAGACTGAGTCAGACTAAGCAAGACTGAGTTTGACCTGTGGGCCACAAGATTTCAATCCTTAGATTCAGATCTTGTGTACATAGCTTTTCTTTCTGTTTTGTTTGTTTGGTCTTCCCAAGGGCCATATCTAAAAATTGTCTCACATTATGGCCCTGAGCACGCTCTGCCCAACGAACATTGGTAATGCTTTAGCACTGCATTTTTTTAAAACACACTTACAAATGTGTTTTACTCTGAGAGTCAAAACATTGTGCTAAATGTGCACATTGTCCCTCTTATAAACGACCCAGCTTACCCTACATACACACAGTGTTACCGAGGAGGAGGCCAAATCATGGTGGTCTGGCCAGGAGTGAGAACGTTTGGGGGATGTGAGACATTCAGTGCTAAAACCAGAAAAGTTCTAGGCAAACCAGGATGAGTTGGTCACCCTAGATGTGGGCTAATGGCCCCAAGCCTCCACCCCAGGCAGAGCTGATGGGACAACAGCAGACGTCTGATCAAAACAGAAGCCAGCTTATAGAATGGGCCAAGCCAATCAGATTCTCTCTTTCTAGAATTGGAGAGAAACAGGGAATTAGAGAATTATGGACCCCTCCACTGAAAAGTCAGACAGATTCAGGGCCAAGGTGGCCCTATGGTTTGCAACATGGGATGAAATCATAAAAGGGTACAGAGATCAAAAGAGCTCATTTTACAAGAAAAAAAGTAGAAGTCTACAGCTTAATTTCTATAAGATCATCAAGACAATTTGGTGGGAAATATAGTGTTTTCAACAAATAGTAGTAAGACAACTGGATCTCCACATGCGAAAGAATGAAGTCAGACCCCTACCTTACACCATAGACAAACATTAGGTCAAAATGGATCACAGAATTACACGAAACAGCTAGAACTGTGAGACAGAAGAAAAGAGGAATGAATCTTCATAGGTAATAGGTAATAGTTTCTTAGATATGAAAACAAAAGTGCATGTGATGATAAATGAAAAAATAGATTTGATTTCCTAAAAATTTGAAAACTCTTTGTGCTTCAGAGGATATCTTTAAGAAAATAAACACAAACTATGGAAGAGGAGAAATTTAGAAATCATATGATAAAGGACTTGTCTCTAGGATCTATAAAGAAATTTTACAACTCAATATCAAAAGTCAAATAACACAATTATAGTGGACAAAAGATCTGAATAGACATCTCTCTAAGGAACATGTACAAATAACTAATAAGCACATGAAAAGATGACCAAATTCTCTAATCTCTAGGGAAATGAAAATTAAAACCACAATGGATGGTTAAAATAAAAATAAAATAAAGAGGACAGACAATAACAAGTGCTGACAAGCATATAGAGAAATAAAAACCCTCAGACACTGCTGCTGGGAGGGTCACATGGTGCAGCCACTTTGGAAAACAGTCCAGAAGTTTCTCAAAAAGTTAAATGTAGAGTTACTATATGATCCAGAAATTCCACTCCTAGGTATATATGCAAGAGAAATTGCAGTTGGTGGAGATGCAACTATTGATCTTGGGGTCATGAGTTTGAGTCCCATATTGGTAGAAATTACTTAAAAAAAAATAAAAATTAAAATTAAAAAAAAATTAAAATAAAGAAAACATGCTGAGTGAAATAAACCAGTCATAAAAAAGAAAAATACATAGGGTATGATTCCATTTAAATGACGTTTCCAGAATAGCCAAATCCATAGAGGCATTCAGAAACTAGATTCATGGTTGGCAGGGGCTAGGGGAGGAGGGGCGATGAGGAGTCATTGCTAACAAATATGGGTTATTTTTGGACTGATGAGGTCTTCTAAAGCCAGAGAGTAGCCGCACAATTTTGTGAACATACTATAAACAAGGTACTGTAGTTTCTAAATGATGAATTCTACAGTATGTGAATTAAACATAATAAAGCTGCTGTTTTTTAAAAAAGAGAGAGGGGCACCTGGGTGGCTCAGTCGGTTAAGCCTCCAACTTCGGCTCAGGTCAGATCTCACGTTCATGGGTTTGAGCCCCACGTCAGGCTCTGTGCTGACAACTAGCTCAGAGCCTGGAGCCTGCTTCCGGTTCTGTGTCTCCTTCTCTCTCTGCCCCTCCCCCTCTCATGCTCTCTCTCTGTATCAAAAATAAGTAAAACATTAAAAAATAAATAAATAAATAAAGAGAGAAAGAGAGGGGCACCTGGGTGGCTGAGTCAGTAAGCACCCTACTTTGGCTCAGGTCATAATCTCACGGTTCATGGGTTTGAGCCCCACATCAGTGGCTCGCACTGTCAGTGCGAAGCTTTCTTGGAATTCTCATTCTGCCCTCCCCCCCCGCCTTTCTCTCAAAATAAATAAATAAACTTAAAAAAAAAAAACAACAAGTCAGCAGGAGAATGCAGCAGATCCTGGGTGAAAGAAGATTTCTTCAGGAAGAAACCTTTATTTGAAGATGTACTACATGACTCGGGACAAGATTCTGTTCAAACGAATTTAAAATGTTTGGCTTGCAGAAGTAACCATCACCATCTGTGAAACAAACACTGAAAATATTCCCCACTTCCTTGAGACCCTTTTGTGTGAGCTTATTTAGGTTAGCACGTCTTGCGTTTGGGAGAAAATTGGTTTTGTCCTGAAGACAAATCATTTTGCACATTATGCCTTGATAGTGGGAGAGACAATGCCTAGTTTTTAGAAAGCTTATTTTACTCAGACATTTGCAATTTAATAAAAAATATGAATGTAGAGCAGCTAGGGAAAAAAACCCATAGCTCTCATTTTTCTTTTATGTGATGAAAAAATTGTTCAAAATCATGCCAATATGAACATGTGTAGCCATCAGAGTATTTATGAATTCCCAGGAAGGATCAATATTCCTGCCTGTATGACGTGTTGGTCCCTTCTGGCTGTCAGCACATCTACCAATAGCTCCTCCACCTCTTACCATCACCTTCATGTTGCCTGCCTACCTTTATTTATTTGTTTATTTACTTACTTACTTAATGTTTCCTTATTTTTGAGAGAGAGAGAGAGAGAGAGAACACGAGCTGGGGAGAGGGAAGAGGCAGGTTGGGAACAGAGGATCTGAAGTGGGCTCAATGCTGACAACAGAGAACCCAATTTGGAGCTCAAATTCATGAACTGTGAGATCATAACCTGAGCCAAAGTTGTATGTTTAACCCACTGAGCTGCCCAGGCATCCCATGTCTACCTATCTTTAGGGTTCAGATGTAGCCTCCTATTAGAGCTTCCTGTCCCCCAAGCTAGGTCAGCCCCTCTGAAATCCAATACTAAAAGCTGTACACATATGCATCAGACTGTACTGTAAATCATGAGAATGTGAGTGTTGTAGGCTAATGTTGAAAAGACCACCAAAGCCGAATTGAGGCGAGGCAAAACTTTATTTACAGCTGGGCCAAACCTGAACCCCAGATGGTAAGGAGCAGAGAATTACTCCGAACAAAGGAAATTATATAGACATACAAAGGATTCTATTTTAGCCAATTACATTATGACACACCAATCACCAGTTTGGGCGGGAACCTATCAAGTTAGTTCTTTGTTCATCTAAAATGACCAATCATAGTGGGACAGTGACTAAGCAATTTTCTGTAGGCGTGGCCTTGACAGACCTTAGAAAAAGGGGCTGGGGAATGGTTTGCAACAAATCATCCAGTACATTCCATAAGCAAGTTAACCCATTACATTCCAGAAGAAGTTTAACTCATTACATTCTATAAGCTAACCTACAACAGTGTGCTCCTTGAGGGCAAAAAATATCCCTTTTTCTTCCCTGTAATGCCACCCAAGGAGCATAGCTCCTGACCCTGGTAGTTATTCCATTCATGACTATTCAGTAAATGGATGAATGAATGAGTTACCTGCGGGAAGATTTTTCTCTCCACCACTTCTCAAAAAAGGTTTTATATTATATAGACCTTTCTGGTGATCTATTTTCCGTTACTTGTTGTGTGGCTGACACCTATGGTGAAATCAGATCCTATATTCTTCTTAATGAAGTGCAGAGATTCCCAAAGAACAGTGCTGGTTCTGGTCCATCCACAGATCCGTCACCTGCCAGCTGCACAATGGAAAAAATACGAGCATGCATTGAGTTTTCATGGAGCTAAATTGACACTTGCTTTTTCTGAGATCATTTCCTTCCTACTATTTTGGTTCTAAAAGGTTATTCATTTATGAACTGGTGAAGTAACTAAAAGGTGACATGCACATGCATACACACGACATATGTGAGATATACATAACAATACAGGACATTGACATATATAGTACATATTTATTTAATATTAATATGAATAGCATCATTCCAAAAACAAGAAACCTGTGGTGCCTGACCAGCTCGTTTGGTAGAGCATGCTCACATGCTCACATCTCAGGCTTGTAAGTTCGATCTTTACGCTAGGTGTAGAGATTACACAGAAAGGAAATCTTAAAATATATACATACAACATGCATACAAGAAACCTGTTTAAGAGGCAAAGTGTTTATTTGGGATCAAAGAATTGCAATTTGGGGTATATAGATTTAGATAGAAACCCATCTAGTTTCCTTTAATTACAGAGGATTGACTCAGGGTATTATGGGGAAAAAAAGAAATTAGGTAAATTAAAAAAATAATGTTTATTTAGTTTTGAGAAAGACAGAGACAGAGCATGAGCAAGAGTGGGACAGTGAGAGAGAAAGATACAGAATCTGAAGTGGGTTCAAGGCTCTGAGCTGTCAGCACAGAGCCCAACACCAGCCTCAAACTCATGAATGAGACCATGATATGGGCCGAAGTTGGATGCTTAACTGACTGAGCCACCCAGGTGCCCCATTAGGTACATTTTAAAAACTTTATTATTGGAGCCAAGATGGCAGAGAGGAAGGGAGCTCTGTAATCTTTGTCTGCCCCATCTATCGAACTGAGAAGGACATTACTCTTGTCTGCAAGAGTGGAAGGAGAAAATACAAACTCTAGAAAGAAGACAACCTCAAAGATGCCTGAGTGAGTGAGAACTGGGGAGATTGGAAAACGGGCCAGCCCGAGATGGGCAGGAGAGGTGGGAGCCCCAGCCCAACATGGGGTAAGCAGGCGGAGCCCCTGAGAGACAAAGGGAAGAGAAAGAAAAATCAAACACGCTCATAGTACTGTCTCTAGGGAAGAGATAAAGAATGTTTAAGCCCACATGGAGAGAAAAACTCTCACTCCATATATAACCGCTGGGCAGCGCAAATCCCGAACCGGGGTGGCACAAGGGAAAGAACAGCTTCAAGCCTTGCACCATCCCGGCAGGGCGTTGGTGGCTGCTGCAGTGGCAGCCCCAGGGGCGCTCACTTTGGCCTCGGCTGCGTGAGTGGGAGCACACACCTCATTTACACAGCGGATCTCGCCTCCAGCATTGGCCGCGCGAATTCCAAATCCCGGGTGCAAACAGGGAAAAAAATAGCCCCCACCACTAAGCAATCCTGGCAAGGAGTTGGCGGTGGTGGAGGCAGGGGTGCATGCTTCAGCTGCAGGAGCCCGCAGCCCATTTCCGGCAGCACCAGGCGCCTCGGGCAGCAGCAGCATGAATCCCTGCCAGTGCCAAGAGAAACTGATCCCTCCCCCAAAGCGATTACGATCCTGACTGGGAGCTGGGAGTTGGCGGTGGTGCCTGTAAGGGCATGCACTTCGCCTCCTGCTGTGCACCTCACCTCAGGCAGCACACCTCGCCTCAGGCAGCAGCAGCGCAAATCCTGGCCTGCGCCAAGATAAACTGAGCCCTCCCCCTACATGATCGCTATCCTGGCTGGGGGCTGGGAGTCTCCGGTGGTGTCTGTGAGGGTGTGCACCTTGCCTCCAGCAGCGGCAGCACAAATCTCTGCCAGCACCTAGAGAAACTGCTCCCTCCACCTACGAGATCCTGACTAAGAAGCCAGCCTCCAAAGCAAGTACATCTCATCTGTGGTAGCATAAAAGTGCATGGACTAGGATTTTGAAGTGAGGCGGGCCTGGAAAATACAACTTGGCTCAGCTGCAGCCCAAGGAGATTGGACTCATTAGAGTGTCCAGCAGCGCTTAGTTCCAGTGGAGCTTGGGGCACCACCATTCTACTATCTGTAGCCACCAGGGCTGGGCCTCTGAGAGCAGCCCCCGAGACCTACTACACCAAACCAGGCCTATCCACAAGGGGGCTGCTTTTTTTGTACTTATTTTTTATTATTATTACCTTTTTTACTTAAAATTTTTTTTTAATTTTTACTCCTTATTTTCCTTTCCCCTTTCTCCCTTTTTTATTCTTTTTTCTTCCAATCCAGATATATTCTCCTGTATCTCATCCTTATCTCTCCCCTCAACTGGTCATACACTTTAGACTGTCCATAGTAGTTTGTTGTCTCTGCCCCCCTTTATTTTTTTCTTCCCTTCTTTTCTTCTCTTTCCTCTCCATTTTCTTTCCTTCCTTTCCCGATTTTATTTGTTTGTTTGATTTGTCTGTGCGTTTCTGTGCTTCTGTTCCCTCTGTGTTTGTCTGTCTGTTTTCCTTTTTAGAGATGCCCCAAGAAATAAGCCAAAGTGTGCATGAAGGCGAGTAGGGAAATAAAATATTCAAAGGCACAACAAGAGAAACTGAGAGACACCATTAAAAGAATATTTCCTGAAATCACAGGCTCTGGACAGTCAAAAAGCCTCCTTTAACAGAGCAATATTGACAGGTACACAAAACACAACGAGCTTTTTAAAACTGACAAGGGACATAAAACTAGCCAAAATGACAAAACAAAGGAACTCTCCCCTGAAGAACCTCCAGGAAGAAGTCACAGCCACAGAACTGCTCAACACAGACCTAAACAACATCACTGAACAAGAATTTTAAAACCTTGTCATAAAATTAATTGCTGGGGTTGAAAAAAGCATCAAAGAAGCAACTGAGACAATGACTAAGAACTTTGAAAATAGGTGTGATGAGTTAAAAAAAAAGGCTATAAATGAGGTGAAATAAAATGGAGGCAGCAACCTCAAGGATTGAAGAGGCAGAGAGAAGAATAGGTGAATTACAAGATATAGTTATAGCAAAAGAGGAAGCTGAAAAAAAAAAGAGAGAAATAGATCCAGGAGTGGGAAAGGAGAATTCAAGACCTGAGTGATACAATCAAATGGAACAACATCTGTATCATAGGAATTCTGGAAGAGGAAGAAAGAGAGAACGGACCTGAAGGGATACTAGAACAAATTATAACTGAGAATTTCCCAAATCTGGGGAAATAAATAGACATTCAAATACAAGAGGTACAAAGAACCCCCTTAAGACATAATTTGAATCGAACATTGGCACGACATATCATAGTGAAACTGGCAAAATATAATGATAAAGAATTCTGAGAGCAGCTAGGGAGAAAAGGGCCCTCATGTACAAAAGGAAACTTATCAGAATGGTTACAGACCTATCTAATGAAACTTGGCAGGCCAGGAAGGAATGGCAGGAAATCTTCAATGTGATGAACAGAAAAAACATGCAGCCAGGAATCCTTTATCCAGCAAGCCTGTCATTCAAAATAGGAGAGATAAAGGTGTTCCCAAATAAAAAATTGAGAGATTTCATGAACACCAAACCAGCCCTACAAGAAATCCTAAGAGGGACTCTGTGAGGGAATAGTTGCAAAGAATACAAGGTGCCAGAGACACACTATAAACATGAATTTCACGGAGAACACAATGACTCTAAACCCCCATTTTTTAATAATAACACTGAATGTAAATGGACTGAATGCTCCAACCAAACAACACAGGGTAGCAGAATGGATAAAAAAACAAAGTCCATCTATTTGCTGTCTACAAGAGACTCATTTTCGACCTGAAGACACCTTCAGGTTGAAAGTAATGGGATGGAGAAATATCTATCATGCAATTGGAAGCCAAAAAAAAGGCAGAGTAGCCATACTTATATCAGACAGACTGGACTTTAAAATAAAGGCAGTAACAAGAGATGAAGAAAGACATTATATAATAATTACAGGGTCTCTCCATCAGGAAGAGCTAACAATTATAAATATCTATGCGCCAAATTCGGGAGCGCCCAAATACATAAAACAATTAATCACAGACAGAAACAATCTTATTGATAAGAATGTGCTAATTGCAGGGAACTTCAATACTCCACTGACAGCAATGGATAGATCAACCAGACAGAAAATCACGAAAGAAAAAATGGACCTGAATGACACATTGGAACAGATGGAATTGATAGATATATTTAGAACTCTGCATCCTGAAGTTAGGAAATTCACCTTATTCTCGAGTGCACATGGTACATTTTCCAAGATAGATCACATACTGGGGCATAAAGCAGCCCTCCATAAGTATAAAGGAATAGAGATCATACCATGCACACTTTCAGATCACAATGCCGTGAAACTTGAAATTAACCACAGGATAAAGTCTGGAAAACCTCCAAAAAAATGGAGGTTAAAAACCACCCTACCAAAGAATGATTGGGCTAATCAGGAAATTAGAGAAGAAATTAAAAAATATATGGAAACAAATGAAAACGAAAATACAACAATCCAAAATCTCTGGGACACAGAAAAGGCAGTCCTAAGAGGAATCTATATTGCAATCCAGGCCTATTTCAACAAACTAGAAAAAGCACAAATTCAAAATCTAACACAGCACCTACTGGAACTAGAAGGGGAGCAGCAAGAGCATCCTAAACCCAGCAGAAGAAAAGAAATAATAAAGATCAGGGCAGAAGTAGGTAATATAGAATCCAAAAAAACAGTTGAGGAGATCAATGAAACCAAGAGTTTGTTCTTTGAAAAAATAAATAAAATTGATAAACCTCCAGCCAGGCTCCTCAGAAAGAAAAGAGAGAACCCAGATAAACAAAATCATGAATGAAAAAGGATCTATTACAACCAATCCCATAGAAATACACGAAATCATCAGAGATTACTATGAAAAATTATATGCCAACAAACTGGACAACCTAGAAGAAATGGACAAATTCCTAAATGCACATGCACTGCCAAAATTCAAATGGGAAGAGATAGAAAGCATGAATAGACTGATCACCAGTGAAGTAATTGAATCTGTTATAAAAAATCTCCCAACAAATAAGAGCCCAGGGCCAGATGGGAAGAGCCTAAATGTCCATCACCTGATGAGTGGATCAAGAAGAAGTGGTATATATATATACAATGGAGTATTACATGGCAATGAGAAAGAATGAAATCTGGCCATTTGTAGGAAAGTGGATGGACCTCAAGGGTGTCATGCTAAGCAAAATAAGTCAGGCAGAGAAGGACAGATACCATATGTTTGCACTCATAGGTCTAACAGGAGAACAGGAGAAACCTAATGGAGGATCAGGGAGAGGGGAAGAGGGAAAGAGAGTAGGGGAGAGAGAGGGACGCAAAACTTGAGAGACTATTGAATACTGAAAATGAACTGAGGGTTGAAGGGAAAGGGGAAGGGGGAAAAGAGGTGGTGGTGATGGAGGAGGGCACTTGTGGGGAGAAGCACTGGGTGTTGTATGAAAACCAATTTGACAATAAACTATTTTTAAAAAACTATTATTGAGGTATATATAATGTTATGTTAGTTTCATATGTAAAACCTAGTAATTCAACAATTCCATACGCTATGCAATGTTCACCTCTATAAAATGTAGTTGCCATCTATTACCATCCAATGTTATTATAAATTTATTTATTGATTACACTCCCTATGCTGCACTTTTCATCTCCATGACTTATTTTAGAACCAGATGCTTATACCTCTTAATCCAATTTGCCCATCCTTGCACCCACCTTCCCTCTGGCAACCAATAGTTTGCTCCCTGTATTTATGTCTGTTTTTGTTTGTTTTGTTTTTTAGATTCCACGTGTAAGTGAAATCATACGGTATTCGTCTTTCTCTGACTTAGTTCACTTAGCATAAGACTCTGTAGTTGCTGCAAATGACAAGATTTCATTCTTTTCTATGACTAAGTAAATTCCATTGCATATGTGTGCCACATCTTCTTTCTCCATCTATGGATGGATACTTGGGCTGCTTCCATATCTTGGGTATATAAATAATGCTGCAGTAAACATAAAGGTGCATATGTCTTTTTGGATTAGTGTTTTCCTTTTCTTCAGATAATTACCCAGTAGTGGAATTACTGGATCATATAGTATTTATGTTTTCAATGTTTGGAGAAGCTCTATACTGTTTTCCACAATGACTGCACCAATTTACATTCCTACCAACAGTGCACGAGGGTTCTCTTTTCTCCACACCTTGCCTACACTTGCTATTTCTTATCTTCTTGATACTAGCTATTCTGACTGGTATGGGGTGATATCTCACTGTGGTTTTGATTTGCATTTCTCTGATGGTGAGTGATGTTGAGCATCTTTTTACATGTCTCATGGCCATTCATATATCTTCCTTGGAAAAATGTTTATTCAGACTCCTTTATCCTCCCTCATTTTTGGAGATAAGGATGCTCTTTTTGGGGCACCTGGGTGGCTCAGTTTGTTAAGCCTCTGACTTTTTTTTTTTAATGTTTTTAATTTATTTTTGAGAGAGATACAGCACGAGCAGGGAAGGGTCAGAGAGAGAGGGAGACACAGAATCCGAAGCAGGCTCCAGGCTCTGAGCTAGTGGTCAGCACCGAGCCCGACCCAGGGCTCGAACCCACGAACCGTGAGATCATGACCTGAGCCGAAGCCAGACGCTCAACTGATTGAGCCACCCAAGCGCCCCTAGCTCTGACTCTTAATATCAGCTCTGGTTGTGATCTCTCTGTTGTGAGACTGGACCTTCTGACCCTTGCAACTGCCACCTTGAGCTTCATTTCCCAGGCGGAGACCCCGGAAGTCACTCTCACCCAGAGCTCCCTTCTTGCTAAAAGCTGTTGTAAGGACAAAGTCTGAACCTAACAGACTCCATGACAGAGGTCCCCCTCTGAACTAGGAGGTTTGGGGTCAGTCTCATCAGAACTATTAGGTGATTACACATTTCCCAAGGCAGGAGAGACCACTTTGCGGTATCCAATCAGGAAAGGCCAGCTACCTCTCCCCACATTCCTAAGGGATAGAAACTTTAGATAGGACCCTGTTACCTAATGTTAAAGTTAACCCGATAGTTGCCGAACAAGACCCTAGGCTCACCCTCTAATTGGTTGATTTTAAAGGTACTTTAATGTTGTAATTCGGTCCTGCCAAAAGTAATGAACGCTCTGAACAATGTGTATGGTTAAAGTTGCTGCCAATACTGTTGTACCATTATGATTGGATCACTGTACCTGTGTCACAATTTCTTGTAACTCCCCCTTCCCAAACCCCATAAAAACCCTACTCAGCCTTTGTTCGGGGCTCTCAGTATGGATCCACTGCGTTGGTGAAGGCTGTGAGACCGAACTTAGGCCCGGCGAGCCTAAGCTGTAATAAAACTGCCCTTTGCTTTTGCATGCTTGACTCGGTCTCCCTGGTGGTCTCTGGTTTTTGGGGGTGATATTGAAATCTTGGGCATTACACTGTCATTAGGCCTGATGCAGGCAAATGTGATTTGCATATTACCTCTATACCTGAGTTTTCCTCTGCTCATGTCCTAGGTTTTCAGAGTGCGCCCTAGATGCAATCACAGGTCTCCGTCTCACAGAAAGGTAAGAAGGACATTTGACACACAGAGAAGAAGGACACGTCCAGAAGTAGCAGGGAGAGATCTGAAGATCCCAGCTTTCAAGATTGATACTGTGGCCACAAGCCAAGGAAAGCTAGCAGCCCCCAGAAGTTGGAAGAAACAAAGAGTGGATTCTCCCCTAGAGTCCCAGGAGGGAGAATGGCGCTGCCAATATGTTGATTTCATCCAAGTGAGATGACTTTGGACTTCTGGCTCCCAGAACTATGAGACGATAAATTTCAGTTGTTTTAAGCTACCGGGCTTGTGGCAATCTGTTAGAACAACCACAGGAAATGACTTGATTGTCTCAATCAATTTTCTTGTATTCATACAATAAAATACTCACCAACCCATTATAGATGATCCTGTAGAAGTACATGAAATTATGTGGAAGATGGTTAGTCCTATATTGAGGAAAAAGTTTCAGCTACAGAACAGCACGATTGACTTGGCACATATACAATCAAACATCTTAATTGCAGATTCCAAGTTTGTCACTCTGCCTACTTGCTAGAAGTTATTAGTTATCCCCAAATTAGTCCTCATGGTGTTTTCATAGTCATGTGCAGACATGCCCAGAGAGGCCAAAAGTGGAAGTTGCCCGATGCATACTTTCCCAGCTGAGGTAGGACAATTAATTCTCTGCCTTCTTGTTTTAGCTCATGCTGCAGGCAAGTCCATTTTGCTATTTGGTGCCATGTTTTTCACTTTTTGTTTTGGTGTTCTTTTCTGGTTTAAATGACACTTCCTGTAATGCTGAAGGAGACTAGAGCTCCTAGGTGCGAGAAGACTGTGACGTGCTTTATGGAGAAGATATGTGTGTTGGATAAGCTTCGTTCAGGCAGAGCTATGGGCAGCTGGCCATGAGTTCATTGTTAGTGAATCAACAACATATACTAAATAAGTGGTCTTTAAACAGAAACATAAATAAAATAAGATCATGTATTGATCAGTTGATGAAGATGCTGCAATCAGAGGTTCATAGGAACCTAACCCTGTATTTCCTCTAGGAGCAATGGTTAAATGTTCTATAATTCAGAGTTTGTGGTGACTTTAAAGAACATAACTCCTGTGAATAATTAGAGTCAACTATATATCCACTTAAATAAGTTTGATGTCATACATAAATGTCTACAAGTGCATAGGAAAATCTGAAAGATCATGCAAATGATATACAGATATACAAATGGTGATTATATCTGGGTAAGGAATAGAAATTATAGTCATTGGCATTTTCTCATTTTTGCCAACCTGCATTTTCTAGTTTTCTCATAATGTATTACTCAAATTGTTGGGATTAAAATGGACTAGAGGGGCGCCTGGGTGGCTGGTTAAGCCTCTGACTTTGGCTCAGGTCATGATCTCACGTTCATGGGTTCGAGTCCCGTGTCAGGCTCTGTGCTGACAGCTAGCTCAGAGCCTGGAGCCTGCTTCTGATTCTGTGTCTCCTTCTCTCTCCTCCCCTCCCCATTTTCTCTGTCTCAAAAATAAATAAAACATTTAAAAAAATAAAATGGACTTGATGCATCTTCACACAGAAAATATATTCAATATCTTCTGGTATTTGATCATTTCCTTCCTTCCTTCCATCCTTCCTTCCTTCCTGCTTTCCTTCCTTCCTTCCTTTCTTTCTTTTAATGTTTATTTATTTTGAAAGAGTGAGGAGAACTCTTGTGAGCAAGGAGGTAGGCAGAGAGAGAGAGAGAGAGAGAGAGAATTCCAAGCAAGCTTCTCACCGCCTGCACAAAGCCCAATGCAGAGCTCAAATCCACAAACTGTGAGATTGTGACCCAAACCAGGACCAAGAGTTGGATTCTTAACTGACTGAGCCATCCAAGTGCTCCTTATTTTCAAAGTATAATAAAACATGAATAAGCAAATGAAAAGTTTCTCTTTTTTAAGCCAGAATATGAATTTCAAGGTTTAGTAAGCTGCTTTCATCCATTTTGATGCTGCTTGCCTTTACCCTCAGTCCAGATTTTCCATGAATGAGTATATCTGGAAGTTTATCATTAGCCACTTAAAGCTCATTAAAACAGAACTTGTAATTAAAAACCTAAGCTTTCCTTCCCTGGGGTGAATGGATATATAAGCTGTGGTACCTCTAGATAGATGAATAGAATATTATTCAAAAAGAAATGAACTACAGAGATCCCTGCATGGCTCAGTCACTGGAGCATTCAACTATTGATTTCAGCTCAGGTCATGATCCCGGGGTCGTGGGATCGAGCCCTACATCAGGCTCCTTGCTGAGCGTGGAGACTGCTTGAACTTCTCTCCCTTTCAGTCTGCCCCTCTCCCCCTCTTGTGCACATTTCCTCTCTCTAAAATAAAATTAACAACAAAAAATGTCATCCAGCCGTGAAATGACATGGAGGAAACTTAAATGCATATCGTTAAGTGAAAGAAGCCAGACAGAAAAGGCCAGGGGGCAACTGGGTGACGCAGTCAGTTAAGCGTCCTACTCTTAATCTCGGCTCAGGTCATGATCTCACAGTTCGTGAGTTCGAGCCTGACGTCCAGCTCTGTGCTGATGGCATAGAGCCTGCTTGGTATTCTGTTTCTCCCTCATTTGGGCTCTCTCTCTTGCTCACTCTCTCTCAAAATAAATAAATAAACTTTAAAAATTAGGGGGAAAAGTCCACATACTGTAGGATTCTAACTATAGGACATTCTGGAAAAGAGGAATTGATGGAGACAGTAAAAGGTCAGTGGTTGCCAGGAGCCTGGAGGGAGGGAGGGAGAATTTTTAAGGCAGTGAAAACATTCTGTCTGATACTTCAATGGTGGATAGATGTCGTTACATAAAACCCACAGAATATGCAACTCCAACAGTGAACCAAAATCTGAACTGCGGATTTCAGTTACTGATGTACCAGCTGTGGCTCGTCAGGTGTAACAAATGCACTGTCACAGGAGGGTGGGACACACTGGTCCTTGTCTCTTGGAGTGGAAGAACGAATCTCAGGGACGACAGAGGGTGAGCCAAGCGATCGAGTTTACTGAGGGTAAGTATAAGCTCTCAAAAGGGAGAGAAGCCCAGAGTGGGTTGCCGCGGAGGATTTCTGTCCCTGACTTTTTATTGGGACGCTGTCGGAAAGTGTGTGAGACTTCATGCATGGCGCCTAGCTCGGGCAGGTCTGGAACATGGTTCTCTCACCCTTGCACCTGGGGAGAGTCATGTAGCGCTCCGAGTGCAGGCCCAGAAGGTAACTCTGGGTCAAGATGGAAGGACTGAGGCTGAATTCGTGTGCAGCATCTGCACCTATTTCTTCCACCCCTGCCCCCACCTCGGCGACTACCAGTCTCTTCTTTGTATCTGAGCTTGGTGTCTATTGTTGTTTTAAATGTCTGTTTATTATTTTGAGAGAGAGAGAATCCGCAGTCAGCACAGAGCCTGATACAGGGCTCAGTCTCTTGAACTCTGAGGTTATGACCTGAGCCGAAATCAAGAATCAGACACTTAACCAACGGAGCCACCTGGGAGCCCTGGTTTTTGTTGTTCTGTTGGTTTGTTTGTTTTCTGATTCCACTTGTAAGGGAGATGGTATGGTGTTTGTCTGTCTCAGCCGGCCTGTCTCCGCTTCACCGGACTTCCCCTCAGCAACTCCACACACTCTCGGCTTCTCCAGCCGGCCTGACTCACACCTGCCCCAGGCCTTTTGCCCTGGGCGGTTCCCTCTGCCGGAAATGCTCTCCCATTGGGGTTTTGCAGAGCCAGATCCTTTGTCACTCAGAGCTCATTTTGAATGTGTCTTCCCAGGGCGAGCTCCCCTGGCCACCCAGTTCCCAGCTCTTGCTATTTATTCCATCACCTGGTGCCCCCTCGCCACCTGGGAACTTTGCATATGCGTGCATGTGCATGTTTGTTTCCTGCTGTGTCCACACACTAGGATATAGAGACAGTGTCTGCTTCCCAGGTGTGGGACACTAATCACGGTCTCCTTGTAATCACTAGAAGGAGATTCAGTTCAACAGTTCAACAAAACTGCATTTTCTTTCCTTTTTTGAATTATGCTTCTAATTTGCTATTTCTTTTTTGGCTTCTTGCACAAAAGTATTACTCACATAGACTAGCTTGTGTCAGACTGTGGAAAAATCATATTCCATATCCTCATTGTTCATTCTTTACATACGCCCTATATATATTTTTGCAATTATCTGAGCAAAATTCCAAGAGGATTTTTTAGGAAGGATTTTGAATCAACACTTTATATGGAAGATACAGGAAGAGGAAGAATGTTTTAGGAAGAGCTAAAAATAATTTTGAAAAAGAATACTTGACGGAGATATATGTAAAATAATGTGTGCCTATAGCCTTGGACAAATCTGAAGTGGGATGGGGACTGGTTAAATAAATTAGAGAACATCAGCCCAATGAAATGTCGTGTGGTCATTAGGAAAAAAGAAATAGCTTTCTAGTTGCCAATACAGAAAGATCTCTAGGTGCTAAGTAAATGAATGATACATGAAGCATTCATTTGTGGCCAACTAAGGACATGAGGCATCCGATGACAAGGGTTGTCCTTCCCCACCTTGCTGCCGAGAACAGAGACGCAGAGTCCTAAAGGCTTGACTCGGGGTCTCTGTTCCCACTGGGGGTGCGATGAGACGGGCCACATCTTTATACCAAGAAGAGTTGGAAGTTACTGCGTGATTTCAAGGCTGTGTGAGAGTTGAACATGATTAGGCTTACATTTCTCGAAGATTACACTGGCTGCCGTGTGGACAATAGATTAGAGAGGATTACGGAAGGATTAGCAATGATGCAAGGAGACCAGTTGTGGTAATCCACAGGAGAGATCGTGGTGGCTCCAAATACGGAGGTAGTGATAAAGATGGAGAGAAATGGGTGTATTTGAAAAACACGCACGAGGTAAAATGGACAGGACTCAGTGATAGAAACGGCGGATGTGTGAGGAGGAGACTCCAGAGTGACTTTTAGGCACTGTCAGGCTTGGTTCTTGCCTTCAAGGAAGGGGCAGTAGTTAAACCAATATGATACATGATTCGTGGGCTCAAGCCCTACACTGGGCTCTGTGCTGACAGCTCGGAGCCTGGAGCCTGCTTCAGATTCTGCGTCTCCCTCTCTCAGTGCCCTTCCCCCTCTTCTCTCTGTCTCTCTCACAAAAATAAATAAACGTTAAAAAATTTGTTTTAAACCAATACAACAAGAGCTGAAACTAGTCTACCTAGGGTGAGCGATGATACCTCCTCTCTTCCCCGGCCAGCCCCCTCCCGTCCCCTGTGTTCGCACCTGTGATTTCTACAGCAGAGCACGTCGTCACTCAGGGCTCAGCGCATGAAAATGGACACAGCTTTGTGGAGTGTGTGGTGGGGGAGGGCTGCGGGTTACCACTACACTGCACTAAGTATTTAAAACCTTTTAGCCAACTTGTGAAATGGAGTGGATTCAACATAGGAGGAGCCAAATTAATTACTCATTTTTGAAAAGACATCAGTAAAAAGCATAAGCAGTTAGCAGAATGGCAGAATGTGAGATGTGATATTATAACTGATGAACTAATTAAGTCAGTTCCTTTTTAAGTTTATTTATTTATTGGGGGGGTGAGGGAAAGGGGGAGACAGAGAGAGAGAGCCCAACCTGGAGGCTCAAACCCATGAATTGCGAGATCTGACCTGAGCCAAAACCAAGAGTTGAGCGCTCAACTGACTGAGCCACCTGGGCGCCCCCCCCCCCTTTTTTTTTTTTTTAAGTCTAAAGAGCATAGCAAGGACTAGGGGTGCGTAGGTGGATCTGTCAGTTGAGTGTTTGACTTCAGCTCAAGTCATGATCTCGTGCTTTGTGGGTTCAAGAACCCTGCATCAGGCTCTGTGCTGACAGCTCAGAGCCTGGAGCCTGCTTCAGATTCTGCCTCTCCATCTCTCTCTGCCCCTCCCCCACTCATGTTCTGTCTCTCTCTCTCAAAAATAAATAAACATTTAAAAAAATCTTTAAAAAGAGCATAGCAAGGACTAAAGCTTACTGCCTCTGCTCTGTCACACCTGCTACGTCTCTGGTGAGGACCCCTTCCTTCCTGGGCTCCAAATAACTTGAAAAGCTCCCGTTTACTTTTTTGAGATGAGGCTTAAACAACTCTGCCTCTGGGAAGTTGCTCATGATCCGTCCAAACCAAGAGGACTTCAGTGATGGCATTTATACTGGTTCCAGCTCATGACTGCATTTACACTGCTCCGCACCTGTTTGTGCCCAGCTGTCCCCACTGAGGGCAGGGCACCTTCACTTTGCATCCCACCACCCATGAGAATGCCTCTCTTACAGTCGTATTTCAGTCGAAAATCCTTTTGGAGTCAAAGTGATCATAAGGATGAAAGAGAAAAAGAAAAGAGGAAAAGGAAATGTTAATCAGTTATTGTTTAATAAGAAATTAAAAATATCAATAAGTAAAAACTTATTGAGGTACACAAAGCACATTTTGTTCGACTCAAATTAGTTGGTTTCAGGGGAAAAAAAAAAGTGCCAGACCTTGGACGCAGAAGTACTGGTTTTGACACCTGATGTTGCTTATCCTGCTGGGATTTGGTTTCTCATCTGTTAAGAGAGGAGGGTTGGGCCACATCTGTATGGTTCTTTCCAGTTCTGAAGAGTCTGGACAGCAAGTTGGGATGTCAGGAAGTCTGAGTTCCTATTCTATTCAATTGCCAAACCCTCCAGCCAGATCCTGTGTTCAGCCTGGGGGGTAAGGGTGGGGGGAGAATGATGACTCAGAGCATTTTGCCCTTTGTGCGCACATGATATTTACATGTTTCCAGAAGTCAGAACTAGATGCCCTTTTATATGGTAAATGTCATTCTGCCTGCTATCCCTTTAATCCTGTACTTCACTCAACGTCATTTCTTCTAGGTTGATCTCCTATGTTTCCTTTTTCAAGGTAAGCAGATATGCATATGTTTTCTTATTTTCCTCCTTAAGCAGAATGTAGCTTTCTACGTATGTTCTTTTGCACTTTGCTGTTAACAGTATCTCTGAGAAATTGTAACATAGAGATCTTCCACATTCTTTTTTATAGCTGAGTACTTCTCCACATAATGTGTGTATGAGTATTTAACCAATCTCCTGTTCTTACATGTGTATTTTCATACTGCTGGAGAGAGATCTTCAGAGTCTGTGCATTCTGAAAGACTTCCACACTTGTTGCAAACTTGCCCTCCAGAAAGCTGTTAAGTTATGCTTCCACTTCTAGTGCTTTCGATCATGTAATATTTTTTTTTAAATGAGGGGTGCCTGTGTGGCTCAGTTGGTTAAGCATCTGACTTTGGCTCAGATTGTGATCTCACAGCTTGTGGGTTCAAGCCCTGCATCTGTGCTGACAGCTCAGAGCCTGGAGCTGTAAGGATGCAGGTCTGAAACTGACTCCATGAAACAATAGAAGGGCACACATTGCCCAAGGCAAAAGGGACCACCCTTGTAACATTCTAAGGGCAGGCCTAAAGATGGAGGCTAAGACTAGTCACGCCCTACGTGAGGGTCCTGGGCCCACTCTGTGATTGGTCAATACTCTAAATGTTGTGATTGGGTCCCACCAAAAGTAACAAATACTCTAGGCAATGTGAATGGTTAAACCTGCTGTCAATAATATTGTATAATAATGATTGGATCACTGTATTTCCTGTAACTCCCCCTTCCCAAACTCATAAAAGCCCTACTCTGCCTTTGTTCAGGGCTTACTCCACGTGGATCCAGTAAGTCTGTGAGTTTAGGCTGGCTGGGCCTAAATTCGTAATAAAGCCCTTTGCTTTTGTATGCGTGATTCGGTCTCCCAGGTAATCTCTGGTTTTAGGGGGCGATATTAAAATCTGAGTACAACAGCCTGCTTCAGATTCTGTCTCCCTCTCTCTGCCCCTCTCCTACCCGTGCTCTGTCTCTCTCAAAAATAAAACATTAAAAAAAAATTTTAAACAACAACAAAGAAAATAGACTTTTTGTCTTTAATGGAATACTTGGTATTACAGAGTTAAATTTCTTCCTTTCTTTGTAAGGCAAAACCATCTGTCAGATGTTTCTCTGCTTATTGAAGTCAAAAATTCAACTTGGAGTACATTTTTTTCTTTTTCTTTTTTTTTTTTTTTTCTCTGAGAAGAGTCACTAGGTGGTGAGTGGAAAATATAAGTGAATAACATATTACGTTCATCTCTTATTGTGTTTGTTTGAATAAACAATAATGCTGTCTTAATACTGTAAATTAGATGAGGGAGGAAATTTGTGGTTATGCTTCATAATGATAGAAATCTGAACAAATAATCATCCTACTCTCTACAGCTCAGAGACCACAAAAGTGCATCAAGAAAGGGCATGCCCAGCTGGTTCAGTCGGTGGAGCATACAACTCTTGATCTTGGGGTTGTGAGTTCAAGCCCCACATTGGGTGTAGAAATTACTTAAAAATAAAATCAATCAATCAATTGGTAAATAAGTTCCTAGGTATTATTTGGGCAGGAAGGGGGCATCTAAATAAACACTATATCCTAAATCTAAACCTCAAGGTACAGGGCGGTTCTGTCTCAAATTTGAGGCTTAGCTCAGCACCATAGGTTTGGGTTATTTTCCTTCCTTCTTTCTATTTTTGTGTATCCCAAATGCTTCGATTAGTGTCACCAAAGGATCTGGCTTATTATCACCCTATGCCTCTAGTAACACGAAAAATAATTCCCTTTTGGGGCACCTGGGTTGCTCAGTCAGTTGAGTGTGACTCTTGATTTGGGCTCAGGTCATGGTATCATGGTTTGGGAAATTGATCCTGCTTGGGATTCTCTCTCTCTCTCTCTCTCTCTCTCTCTCCCTTTGCCTCTCTCCCTCTCTCTCTCTTAGAATAAACAAACACTTAAAAGAATAAGAATTAACTTTCTTAATATTCCAATGTCTATATCTATTTTCAGACTTGACAGTCATTCAATTATTCTGTTTCTGGACCTGGTAAGAGCAGTTCCGTTTTAATTGGTCCATTTCCCCTTAATCATTTCTTAGTAGAGAGCTACATGAATTCAGAATTATTGTGCTCATTTTCATCACACGATTGTATCATTCAAGCATTAATTTTCCCACAGTGATTCTGCAGATGATTATATTTCAGTTATTTCAGAATCCTGATTATGTTAC
Organism: Suricata suricatta; assembly: GCF_006229205.1. Taxonomy (NCBI): domain Eukaryota; kingdom Metazoa; phylum Chordata; class Mammalia; order Carnivora; family Herpestidae; genus Suricata; species Suricata suricatta. The sequence continues at coordinate 65,137,518 of NC_043712.1, read as the reverse complement.
ATACTCTTAACGAAACACCGTGTATTTCTGCAGGCTCTAATCCTATTTGTTTAAATATGATTTAGGTTGATTTTATTACCATTTAGAAACAGATACAAATTACAGGGAAATCAGAAACAAAATTAGCACAACAGGTCCTCAATTTCATGATGCATCAAATTTGGAGGCAATTTATTACAAATGGGAAAAGTTCAAGTGGCAGCAATGACAATATATAAGTGAGATCCCAGGGAGAGATATGATTTTTATTTTTAAGATCCAGTGCCAAAAAACTCATCTATACCCTGCCTGGCTAGGAGTGACTTCATGGCTTTCATTTTCAGTAGGGAAGCCTACAGATTATTCAGGGCTTGATTCTAAGATTTTTACTTTGGAAAAAGTGAGTTCTTTTAGATCCCACCAACTGTGAGATCACAACAGGTCCCAAAACCAAGAGTCAGATGCTCACTGATTGAGCCACCCAGGTCCCCCAAAGTAAAGAATTATTTAATTTTTTAAAATGTTTTTATTTACTTTGGAGAGAGAGAGAAAGACAGAATCCAAAGCAGGCTCCAGGCTCTGAACTTTCAGCACAGAGCCTGAGGCGGGACTCAAACCCACCAACCATAAGATCATAACCTGAGCCAAAGTCAGACACTTAACTGACTAAGCCACCCAGGCTCAGTAAAGAATTCTTAAACAGAACACTCAAAGCTTTAGCTACCAAGGAAGAGACTGATAAATTATACTACATTAGAATTAAGAATTTGTTTATCAAATGACATCATTAAGAAAATTAAAAGACAATGAACAGAATTGGAGAAATGCATATACCAAAGAATTCATATCAGAATAAGGATTTCTAACAAATCAGTTGGGGGAAAAAAGGGGTAACACAATAGCAAAATAGGCATGAAATTTAAATAGTGCATTACGCAGGAGTAGTTCTACTTGGCCAGTAAAAACGTGAGAAGGGGGATCGCCTCCCAAGTAAGCAGAGATATTTTAATAAAAATGCAATGAAATATCACTATACCTACCAGAATGACTAAAACTTAAGGAACAACAGTATAGTCTTAGAGAGTCCTGAGAATCCGTATGTTCTGCTGGTAGAACTCTAAATTGGTAAATCAATTTTGGGGAAATGTTTTGCATTATCTACTAAACAAATATCTTTAGACCCTGTAATCTACAATTCCACCCAAGAGAAGTGTGCGCACATGTATCAAAAGACATGGTTTCATAGCCATAGTGCCTTAAGGGTTAATTCCAGGAGGACTGGAATTAACCTGAGCTGTTTTGCTAAAGGTCTTGCATCACAAGTCTGTCCTTGGTCAATCACGAAGCCTACCGATTCACAGTGTTGCTTTGTAACCATAAGTCGAGGAAGCTTTGGGATGGTTTGTACACTTATCAACACTGTTTATTGAAAAGAGTGACACTGATGATTCTCACCTGGTTTGATGCGACTGTCGGAGGCTGGTTTTGGAGATGGAACATGCCTACTTTGACCAACAAAATGTAAAATATAATTGAGACTCCAGTTCACGCTCCCTGATTCTAAAGTGTTCCATGCACACACTGATTCCTGATTGGAGAAAAAGAGCGTGTCCAGTATGGTCCTTACAGAGGGAAGGCAACTAGAGGCTGGGTCTGGTCCCTCTGGACCCCCTGCTGTTGTCTGTGATGCGTCTCCTTATTTTAATACTGTGCCATCATAAATCCTCTTACTGTAATAAACTGGAGGCTTATAAGACCTCAGGTCCTGTGGGTCTCCTCTAGCAATTAAACCTTGTGCAACCACCACTGGTAACTCAATAGCATCATTTGTAATGACCCCAAACTGCAAATGACCCAAATGTTCATCTACTGCAGACTGGATAAATAAATCAGGCTATATTCATACAACTGAGCACCGGACAGCAATGAAAATTACTCCTACTACCTACAGGACACAGATGAATCTTACAAGCATAATGTTGAAAGAAGCCAGGTACAAGAGAATCCTTTGTGTGCATGTAACAAATGTATGATTGCATTTGTATGAAACAGTGCAAAACTAGACAAAACGAATCTAAGGTACCTATCGGTCACCCTCGGAGGGGAGGAAGGGAACAATGACTAGGGGAGGGTGTGAGAGGGGCTTGGAGGCAGTGTCCTGGCTCATGACCCGTGGTGGTTCCATGGACATTTTTGGTTTGCTATAATCTACCAAACTTGTGGTTTTGTGTATGGTCCTATAAGTTTTAAAAAGTTTATTAAAGACAAAACAAACACCAATGAATCCACAATGTTATTCAAAAAGACAGAGAAACACTTTTTTGGTGACCCTTAGAAATAAATAGAACAAAAATCTTTAATCTGAAAATTGGAAACTAAAGAGGGAAACTTCCTTCCCTGTAGACTATTTCAGTGTAACTCCAATAGCCCTGTTTGATGAGGGAAAGGTTTTCTTTACAAATTATTTCCAATTAATAAATATAGAATTAACAATAGAATTAGAAAGTCATCAATCAATAAACCCTAATGAAAATAATTAGTCCAGGCAAAGATCACTGTATTAGTTACCTCTTGCTGCATAACAGATTATCTCAAAATGTAGCAGCTTAAAACAAACATGTCACTGGGGCACCTGGGTGGCTCAGTAGGTTGAGTGTCTGATGTCAGCTCAGGTCATAATCTCACAGATTGTGAGTTTAAACCCCAAGTTGGGCTCTTGCTGTCAGCACAGAGCCTGCTTTGAATCCTCTGTCCCCCTCTCTCTGCTTCTCTTTTTCTCAAAAATAAATATTCATTTAAAAAATTTTTTAATGTTCATTTATTTTTAAGAGATAGACCATGAGCAGGGAAAGAGTAGAGAGGGAGACCAGAATCTGAAGCAGGCTCCAGGCTCTGAGCTGTCAGCACAGAGCCCTATGCGGGGCTCGAATTCACAAACTGAGATCATGACCTGAGCCAAAGTCAGACACTTAACTGACTGAGCCACGCAGGGGCCGCATAAATATTCATTTTTGACACACAAAATCAATCTGGAATCTGGGCGTGGTTTAACTGGGTGTCCCTGGCTCAGAGTCTCCCACTAGGTGGCAGTCAGTTGTCTTCTCCAGGCTTGACAGGGGGCAGATCTGCTCCCAGGTTCACTCCTGTGGCTGTGGGCTGATCTCAGGTCCTCACTGGCTGTTGGCCAGAGATACATTAATTACTGCTACTTGGACCTCTCCATAGGGCATCTCAGAAGAGGGCAGCTTGCTTCCCTATGAGCTAGCAAGTAAGAGCAAGGGAAGGGGTCCAAGGTAGGACCAAGATAGAATTTTTTTTAAGTAACTTATAAAATAGAAAACGTAGTTTTTTCATAACTTAATCTTGAAGGGACATGCTTTCACCTTTACTGTATTCTATATATAGAAGCAAATCATAAGTCTTGCCTAGACTCCTGGGAGGAAGTTCCATAGGGTGTATTGCCAGGAGGTGGAGGTCACTGTGAGCCTCATGGAGGATGCCAGCCATAAGCGTCAACGGATGGAAGCCGTTAGGTGAAACGTTGAAGGGTCAGCTACATGAATCCACTACTCAATCTCACAATCACTAAAGCAGGAACAGCCAGATATTGTTTGCCTTCTGTGGTGAGGCTGTCTGAAGTATATAGCATCACCTAACAAAGTATTCTCTGAAAAAGTTGAGCCTGAATCTAATCAGACGTTTAGAAAACATCCAATTTACAAGAAATATGGATAATGGAAGAGGTCAAATGACTCCATGAGGGTACAAGTCATGTGTGGGAACTTCTTACAGGATAATAGACCCAGTTCCTCAGTAAGTCAATTGGATGAAAACACGAGAATTGCTCTAGATTAAAAGAACTTAATGAGACCAAACAACCAAATGCAATCTTTAGACCTTGCTTGGATCCTGACTTAAACAAATCAACTAGAAAAAGGCACTTTTGAGACAATCAGAGGATTTTAAATATGGATAAATAAATGGTACCAAGGAATTAATGTTAATTTTCTTGGTATAATAATGGTATCATGGTTATAAAAGAAAATGTCCATATTTTTCTGAGATGCACACCAAAGCATATAAGGATGATATCTTAGACATGAAGCCTAAGATTTGCTTTAAAATACTTCAGCAAAGGCGCCCGGTCAGCTCAGTCCATAGAACATGTGAATCTTAATCTCAAGGTTGTAAGTTTGAGTCCCACAGGGGTATAGAGATTACTTAGAAAAATAAAATCTTGGGACACCTGGGTGGCTCAGTTGGTTAAGCATCCAACTTCAGCTTAGGTCATGATCTTGCAGTTTGTGGGTTTGAGCCCTGCATCAGGTTCTGTGCTGACAGCTCAGAGCCTGGAGCTTGCTTCAGACTCTGTGTCTCCCCTTCTCTCTGCCCATCCCCTGCTCATGCTCTGTCTCTCTCTGTTTCTCAATAATAAATGTTTAAAAAAAATTTTAAAGAGAAAATCTTAAAAAAAACTTCAACAGACACAGCAAACCCAATAACAAAAGGAATAGATGAATTAAGTGTGGGAAAATCGTAATAAATATTGAACCTAGGTGATGAGCATGTGCAGGTTCATTACACAATTTTATTTACTTTTCTGATTGTTTAAATCTTTTCATAGCAAAAATGGGAAGAAAGATATAAGGACTCAATGGTTGTATAGCTGATTTCTAGCTTCATTTTGAAGAATAAATATTTTTAAATGTTTATTTATTTATTTTGAGGGGGGGAAGGGGCAGAGAGAGGAAGAGAAAACATCCCAAAAGGATATACACCTAGCATGGAGCCTGACTTGGGTTTGATCTTACGATTGCGAGGTCATGACCTGAGCCGAAATCAAGAATTGGACACCCAACCGACTGAGCCATCAAGGCACCCCAAGAAGAAATATGTCTCTCCTTTTAAAAACTTTTATTTTATTATTTATTTTATTTATTACTTTTTGGGTTCTTTTTGAGAGAGAGAGAGAGGGCATGAGTGAGCAAGGGACAGAGAGGGAGAGAGAGAATCCCATGCAGGCTCTGCAGTAATCACAAAGCCCAAAGTGAGGCTTAAGCTCACCCCATGCAAGGCTTGAACTCAGGAACTGTGAGGTCATAACCTAAGCCAAAGTCAGATGCTTAACCGACTAAGCCACCCAGGTGTCCCATCAATGTATTTTGTAATTTCTTCCTTTTTCTTACTGTGATATGATCTAGAAACTTCTCTCTCAGTGCTATCTTTCAACTCATTAAGATATATCCAGTATACCATTGAGATAATTTATTGAGGGCTATTATGATTATTATTTTACTTTCAATAATTAGATTTTTCACTTTCAGGACTTCCAAATTGTTTTTTTAAACTTTCCTGTTCTTATTTCATAAATGCCACTTCCTTCCTCATGTCTTTGAGCAGTTAACATACTATTTTTAAGTTCTCAGATTGATGTCTATATCCTCAGGGGTTAATTCTTCCATTTGTTAAATTTACCTACTAGTTTTATGATAATATACTTCTTCATGTGTTTAAAAATTTTTTTTAAATATTTATTTATTTTTGAGAGAGAGTGTGAGCAGGGGAGACACACAGAGAGAGGGAGACACAGAATCCAAAGCAGGCTCCAGGCTCCGAGCAGCCAGCACAGAGCCTGACGTGGGGCCCAAACCCACAAACCGTGAGATCATGACCCGAGCCAAAGTTGGATATCAACCGACTGAGCCATCCAGGGGCCCCTAAAAATTTTTAAGAGGTATTCTTGCTTGGTAGTTCTTCTTCCTAGGTACCCTCACTTTTCGCATGATCCAGATGTGCCTCAGCCTTGTCCAGATGAGTTTCACATGTCCAAACCTGGTCTTACACATGCAGATCGGTTCAAATCTTTTTCTACATATTAATGGTTTAATTTTGGACCTTACATGAATATTGTAGCGACCCAGTTCCTATGTCCCATGGCTCCTCTGCTTCTTTACTTTTCAGGTGTAAGTTCAATGCTGTCAAAAGCAAAATCTACATCCAACATATTTTAATAAGCTACATGTTTTATTTAAGAAGAAGTTGTATTTTTTGGATAATCAACCTGAGGATAAATGACTAAAGACCTATAAACTAGAGGGGGGGAAATAACACCAGGCATCCCCTGGCTCTCAACAAACCTCTTCTCACTGTCGTACTTTATATTTATGAATGAATCTAAAGTACTGCGCTTCCACTTCACGATCCCCTTGTAATATCTCCATTCAAGATCCCTTAGATCCATGAATTGCTTTTCTGCAAAAAATCATATTTTCAAAGAATTACATGATGGAGTGACTTAACCTTCAGTTATCCAGAAACGCTTCACGGACAGAATGAAACTTAGATGAACTTGAGTCTCCTTCTCCCTTCTAGTAGAAAGCTGTTTCTAGAGCTTTATAAACTGAAAGGTCACCTACAGTGTTCATCTGGTCTAAAGCTCTCCTCCAAATGGGTAACTGGGTGGGTCTGGCTAACTGGGCTGGCATGGATGCTACAGGACCATAGCAGGTGGAGGGGCTCTCATTCAATGCTTGGATACTAATAATGTACAAATGGAGAGACCTACAGAGCATGGAGGTCAACAGAGAAGATCCTAATGAGGGCTCAAAACATGGACAAGGACTGGTTAGAAGTACATAGACTGTTAGTGTCATTTCTTCCAAGATGCTGGCGTAAGCCCTTGGTATAAAATGGCAGTGGCATTTGGCTGTTTCCCCTACTTTTTCAGGACCTACTAATTTGGGGTATCACTAGTAATAACAATCTCTTCCAGAAGAGATCCTTCTTAAAAATGTTTAAGAGACAGAGAACTTGAGAGAGGAGGGACAGGGAAAGAGGGAGAGAGAATCGTAAGCACGCTCTGTGCTGTCAGAGCAGAGCCCAATATGGGGTTTGAACACATGAACCGTCAGATCGTGACCTAAGCTGAAATCAAGAGTTTGACACTTAACCGACTGAGCCATCCAGGTGCCCCAAGAACAGATCCTTTAAGGACTAGATAAATTGTAAACCACCACCACCTCTCAAAAGAGAGAGAGGGAGAGAAAAAAAAAAGCAAGGCCCACGGCAGAGATTTGAGTGTAAAACAGAGACCAAAGAGCAAGTTGATGAATGTGACTAATACGAAGAGAATAATGGTACAACGAACAAGCAAGAAGCCTGATCTATTTCTCTCTTGCTAATGAGTTCTCACCTTCCCTAGTGGAACAGATACTGGAGCTGGCTATTGGTGGTAAACCCTGGTGGTCAACAGTCCCTCCCTAAGGGCAGTTACCAAGTGTCAGGGAGTTTAACAAGATCTTGGCAGGCCTGGCTTGGGAAGATCTGGTTATGAAGGAATGAAAGGGATATTTGACAAGAGAGGGCCACAGAAGTCGTTATTTTGATCACCACAGAGCTTTATGTTGTGATGCATGGTTGATACTATAGGTTGGCTTACTTCATGTTCATTGTGATTCTCTTCTGCCTTCCTCTGATGATGGAGGGTGAAAAGCTAAGATCCCTAGTCACCACCTAGCAGTAAGGGGTGGCTATTGGATGCAATTCTGACCAATGAGATATAGGGGGAAGTCACTGGAGGAGGAGCAGTTGAGGAAGTTTCGCTTCTCTACTAAAAGAAGACAGAAGTAGCCATTATGGCCCTTTGTCTTAATCCCTTTTTCCTGCCAGGAATGTGGTCATAGTACCTGGAGGTGAAGGAGACATTTTTTGTCTATGAAGACAAAATCCACACACAGGTGGTTGAGCCTGAGTCCTTGACAATATAAAAAAGTATTGTTCCAACACTGTTTGCCTGCCTTCAGACTTATAAGTATATAAGAAAAATAATCTTCATTTCCTTTTCTGTCAAACGCATTCCTAACCTACACAGTCCCATAGGATTTAGCCCGAGCAACAGGAACCGATATGATAGAAGAAAATGGCAGCACTCACTCTCTTTTCCTCCCCCAGTGCTTGATGCTGGTAAGGATATGTTCTACAATATTCTTTGGTACACCAGGAGTCCTTAAGTTCTCCTGGGCTGAGAATACTTTAGGGACTGGCTGGCTGATATGATAACAGTAATAGTGGGCAATATAGGATTGTAAAATATGAATTGTTACAAGACTAACTAAACCTAAGAAATTCCTGGATATTCTTCATAGGGATGCCTACCAGGCTTCATGCATATTCCTTGAATAGACAGGATGTGTACCTGAAATCCTACCTTGGGATCTGAGAAAATGAGGTCATGAAGACAGAGGAGAAACTCTAACACGGAGTCTGGAAGGCCACATGAGCAATCTGGAGACATCAGGTAGCCAGGAGATAAGCTACGCCTTGGGACGAGAAGACAATTTGTCTCCTGCGTGTCAAAACCACAAACATCCTATCAAACAGTCAAGCCTTCAGGACTTTTCAATAGGCCCTTTGGCAGTAGGTACTGATTACCAATACTTTCCAGGATTTTCCCTCTCTGGTCCAAGACTTGACCTTATGCACTTCTGTGGATTATTTGGGCCATTCCCACAAATCTTCTGATTTCGACTTCTGCCTGGGCTCCAGAACACACAAAGTATGACTTCACCGAGGGAATCCGAAACCTGCACTAGACTCTGTCAAGACATCAGTGTGGGGAGTTACAGCAAAGACTGTTGCAGCATCTTGGACCAAATATGAGCAAATTAATCAATCTGTGCCTTTAAATGTGCTCCTCTGTCTCTCCCATGACTTTTAATATAAAAATGGTGTTGTCAAAATACTTGCTGTGCAAATGGTCTTATCTTGAGTCAAGAACCTACCTGAGAAAGGTTCAAGTATTTTATATCATTGATTTAATCTGTTATGTTTTTTACATCTACATAGAATTACAAATTATTACATCCCTCAAATTAAGGAAAATGGAGACCTTATAACACTCCCTTCTCATTAAAACTCACCACCATATATTTCCAGGTTTCTCTGAATAGTCTTGGTCTCTTAGGAATACCTCCCTATTAAAGAATCAGAACCAGGGGCGCCTGGGTTGCTCAGTCGGTTGGGAACCTGACTTCAACTCAGGTCATTATCTCATGGTTCATGGGTTGGAGCCCTGCATCAGGCTCTGTGTTAACAGCTCAGAGCCAGGATCCTGCTTCAAATTCTTTGTCTCCCTCTCTCTCTGCCCCTCCCCTGCTCACGCTCTGTGCCTCTCTCTCTCAAAAATAAATAAACATTAAAAAAGTTAAAAAAAGAATCAGAAATGAAGGGAGGAGTTTCCTTTTGTTAATGTAACAGTAAAGAAAAGGTAAAGGTTCATGAAAAAGTATCTTAAAAAACTCTCAATTTCACTAAAGCCAAGATGCTTGAGAAAAATAAGCCATTTTTTAGTAAATAATTGGCTAAGTTCATGTAAACAAGAAAGAATAGTTATGAGTGCTTTCAAGTTCAAATTTAACTGGCTCATGTTACAAAGGTAAGTGTAAGGACTGCATCTATTACTACTCCTTTTTGAGACTGGACCTGAGATTTGACGCTGGAATGTTCGAGTCTCTGTTCTCTACCTCACGTTGGCATTGTAGGTGGCAAGCACATCAGTCGTGAACCCCATGACTGCAAGATTCCCATGGGTCACTATTTGGTTATTTCAGCTCCAGTAACCCATGTAAAAGTTGCAGTCAGATTTCCACTAATTTAGTCTCACATGGACTCATCTGTTTAGATTACCTGGATCGATTAAGCGGTACTTAGCAATTCTGTGTTCAAAGATAAAATTTTTTGGCATGATCCTGGAAATGCCCAGCCTGTGTAATATGTTAATTCCCTGAGTCTTCTCTGTGGGGGGTGGTGATGAGGTGCTAGAGTGATCGATGAGAATCTCATAAGGAAAAGTGTGTGCAGGAGGAGGAATTCCACACTTCAAGAGCCTCTGTTGGGATTTGGAGAGTCCTTCCACTGGAGAGGGCGGGATGGTCAACAAGCTTTGGTATAGTAGTTCAGTCATCGATTCTGGTTTCTCTTCTTCTTTTCTAACCACCGTGCACATGAAAATAGACCAGAGGTCTTGTTCCCTCACAGCAGTTCCCCTGGGTAATGACATGGTATTCAGATTTTGACAAAGCATTTTCTGTGCTTCACTAGGTGAAATACCATGCGTTTTTTTGAGAGTCGAGTTCTTGCTCTCCTTATTAAAATTCTCAAGAAATGCATAAAATTCTGGTAGCTGTAGGACAAAAAGTGGGAAGTCATGAGATTGATGAAGATGAAATTGTCTAATAGACTCATAAATCCTAGAATAAGGAGGATAAGAAATAACCATGAAAACAGAAGCATTGGGGTGCCTGGTGTCTCAGTCGGTTAAGTGTCTAATTCTTGATTTCAGCTCAAGTCATGATCTCATGGTTTGTGAGATCAAGCCCCACGCTGGGCTCTGCACTGATAGTGTGGAGCAGAGCCTGCTTGGGGTTGTCTCTACCTCTTTCTCTCTCTGCCTTTCCCCCCTCAAAATAAATAAACAAACAAAAATAAAACAAAACAGAAGCATCTATCTTAGGGAAGATATGTCTGCCTATCTGGCAGATGTGGAACAGAGACCAGAGGGTCAAATCTCTTAGTCAATCCCAGAAAGGGATATTATTTAGACATGTCACTGGCACCTCCATTATGAAATGAGCCTTGGACTCTAAACTCTGTAAGACTTTTCCAACATGAAATTCAATGAGTTGCCATGGAGAGAGAAAGATGTGGGGGGTTGCAGCCTTTGTTTTGAGGAAGGCTACATTTCTCTTAAGGAAGAAACACAGCCAGGTGGTATAGACATCAAAGTTTCATCCTGGTGTCTGAAAAGCTCAGAATGTTCTAGAATGCAGTGCAAAGGAAGCTATAATAGTCCTTATTCACTGAGACATTTTACCAAAGCAAAGAGTTACATCTGTGGAGTGTTTGGTAGTAGTTGTTGGCAAAGACAATGAATATTTCTTCAGAGTACCTTTCTTATCTAAAATCTTGTACTGAAGGAATAAAATCTCATTTTCTACAGCATCTTGCCTACTCATTCCATTATCCCTAAGAAGATTCATATGCCATTCAACTGGAAGGCCAAAAAGGCTAACATGAGAGCTCAGATTTGGATCATTTAGACCAATGCAGAGTTTCCCTCAGTCCTAGCCAGTTTGGTGCAAGAGCAACAAATACAGAGCAGGCTAAGATGGGTGAATGGCCTTCTCAGATGATTGCCATTATCATGAAGACAACGTGGCTCTCACACTTGCCTGCCCATGGAGGAGCTGCCTATCACTGTGACAAAAAAGTGTAAGTCAGTGAAGAGGAATGTTCGTATTCCCTGTGGTGCCCAGGCTTGTCTCTGGGATTCAGCAGCTCCAAAATTTATCCCCACAATTTTTGAATATAAGTTTCCCATGTAGATTATTACAGAATTGTAAATGCGTACCGAACACCTGAGAGACTTGTCTGCTGTCTCATCTGCAGTTGGATCAGTGTCCCCGTTGAGAAGCATTGTGCTGGGATTTTATTCCCGAATTCCTGACAAGTGTAAGAGAAGATGAAGTGTAAGATCAAACATCCAGCAAAGTACAAAGGCTGGTGGTGGTGATGGTGGGGTAACAATTTTATAGTCTTTAAAACTTCATAAGTAGAGCACTTTTTTTTTTTTTAATTCAAGTTACTTAACATACAGTGTAGTCTTGGTTTCAGGAGTAGAACACAGTGATTTGTCTCGTAGGTATGATAAAACCCAATGCTCATTTCTTTTCTTTTCTTTTTTTATTTTATTTTTTTTTCTTTTTATTTATTTTTGAGAGACAGAAAGAGACAGTGCAAGCAGGGGAGGGTCAGAGAGAGAGGGAGATACAGAATCTGAAGCAGGCTCCAGGCTCTGAGCTAGCTGTCAGCACAGAACCTGATGTGGGGCTCGAATCCACAAACCGTGAGATCATGACCTGAGCTGAAGCCTGATGCTCAACCGACTGAGCCACCCAGGCACTCCCCAATGCTCATTTCTAAAAGTGTCCTCCTTAATGCCTGTCACCCATTTAGCCCCCCCGACTTTCCCTCCAGCAAGCCTCAGTTTGTCCTTTGTCCTTTGTATTGAAGAGTCTCTTATGATTAATTTTTAAATTTTTTATCATTTTACATTTTCTTCTTCTTCTACATCTATCAAATTACTCACATGCCCATAAAATATTTTCTCGGAAATACCTCAAGTTATTACATGACATATACCCTCAGACTAATTCAATGAATCCTATATGGGTTGTTTAAGATTTTTGTATTATATATTTTGAACAATTTTCAGTTTATCTACAGAGAAACTCACTTATTCGTTACTCAGGAAAAGTGCTTTTTATTTAAGAGGAAAGGGCCACTAATAATAATAAAATAACATTTTGAAATAATTTGCTTTGAGTCAGACATGCCAGTATGCGTTTTACAGATGGGCTTGTGTTTAATCCCTTTGTGAGAGTCAGAAATGGTGACAGATGGGTGCTCAGCTGACTCAGCCAGTAGAATGTGTGACTCTTGATCTCAGGGTGAGTTTGGATCCCATGTTGGGTATAGAGATTACTCAAAAATAAATTCTTTGAAAGAAGAAGAAAGAAAGAAACAGCATAGAATCTTTACAGTTGGTCAGATCAGTAAGTGGCAGTCCAGTCTGCTCCCACATTTGACCTTGGGCTGCCCTTATGCTTGTGTTTGACCAGCTGCATGAGGGCTTTTCTTTGAAATGACAGTATGAGGTGTAAGTAATATTGTGTGAATGCCAGAGCCTCAGCCTTGAGCTCTGGAGCTCTGCTTCACACTCTTGGAATTCCGAGCCACCATGCAAGGAGGTCCAGCTACCCTTCTGGACACACCGTGAGGAACTGGGAGCCAACACCAACCACTAGACATGTAAGCAAGCCCATCTTGAAGCACCCAGCCCTATTCGAGCCTCCAGATGGCCACAGCTGCATGAGTGACTCCAAATGATCCCAGATGAAGGACAACAGCCACTCAGCTGAGCTGGCAACTCCAAATTACAGCGAATAACAAACTATAGAGGCACTGGGTGGCTGAGTTGGTTAAGACCTGGCTTTTGGTTTCAGCTCAGGTCATGATCTCATGGTTCTTGAGTTCGAGCCCCACATCAGGCTCTGTGCTACTTGGGATTCTCTCTCTCTCCCTCTCTCTCTCTGTCCCTCCCCTACTCTCCTCTCTCTCCCCTGCTCATTCTCTCTCTCTCAAAATAAATAAACATTAAAAATTTTTTATAATTAAGTATAGTTGTTTCAAAACACTGAGGTTTGAGTGGACTGTTACACAGCAATAAATACTAGATAAACCCACAATACCTCACATTCTTGGTTTAATATATTCCAGTGAAACCCTTGTTGGAAATAAGGGAACGTAAGAGGGGAAATATCCTCCTGGAAACCACTGTATCCTGACTCGTAGCTGGAGTGACTGGGATGAGTATCAGAGAAGAACCAAAAGTGTTTGGGGTGAAGCAAAAACAATTGGGTTCTTCCTCTGTTCCCAGCAAAACAGGAAAATCCAGAATGGAGGCACCTGGTGGGTCAATTGGTTGTGCATCTAACTTTGGCTCAGATCTAATCTTGTGGTTTGTGGGTTTGAGCCTCACGTTACATCAGGCTTGCTGTCAGCATAGAGCCTGCTTCTGATCCTCTGTCCCCCTCTCTCTCTGCCCTTCCTCTGCTCACACATGCTCTGTCTCTCAAAAGTAAATATTAAAAAAAAAAAAGAAGAAGAAGAAGAATCCAGTGGCGCCTGGGTGGCTCAGCCAGTTAAGCGGCTGACTTTGGCTCAGGTCATGATCTCATGGTTCATGGGTTTGAGCCCCGCATCGGGCTTTGTACTGACAGCTCAGAACCTGAAACCTGCTTCAGATTCTGTGTCTCCCTCTCTCTCTGCCCCTCCCCACTCATGCTCTGTTTCTCTCTGTCTCAATAATAAATAAAAACATAAATTTAAAAAAGGAAAAATCCATAATAAATATATGCAAATATATATGTACAATACATATACATATATCCAAATACATAACAGTCACTATATCAATATCTATGACCCCCAAAAAGGCAATATGATGCAGCATGATGACTCCCTTTCCTACATTTGTATGGTGGCTTTATAGACACGTCTATCACCACCAGTTAAAGTAGGTTTGACTGTGCTTTTGTTCGTTCTTGCAAAGGAAACGATTTCTCTAACTTACTTCATCTAACCTCTCAGCATCTCCCAGGCAGACCTCTGTCTTCCAGTGTGCTTCCCACCATGAGAGGGCTGCCTTTTCCCACGACTGTATATTTTTTCCCTTCTCCTCCCCTTAAAGAAGGCTTGACTTAACCCCCAACTACACATGCATGTGGAACTTAATCAGAATTGCTGATGCAGACAAGTGATTTCCAGCTTCAGAGGCCAGTCTTGCAACGCTTTATACATATATTCAAAGCAATATCTGAGAAATGTGTACTCGTTTCATTACCAGGAGATTGACAGCAGGGAATGGGACACAAGAAAGATGAGATTCTTGCTGAGTCTCTTTGTAGAATTATTATTGACGACACCTCCCTCTTGTTGAAGGGTCAGGATTCAGAATGCTACTAACAGACCATTCGCTAAAGATGCTTTTCTCCATTCTGATGCTGACTTCACTAACCTACTTCTCGCTTTAGGCCCTTGGCTGGAGGCAAGCCAATGACTAACCCTTAGATTAGTCCTTTATCTATTTATTAAAATAAAAATTTTTAACATTTATTCATTTTTTTATGTCTTTATTTTATTTTGAGAGAGAGAGAGAGAGACAGAGAGACAGAGAGACAGAGAGACAGAGAGACAGAGTGTGAGAGGGAGAGGGGCAGGGAGAGATGGAGACACAGAATCCGAAGCAGGCTCCAGACTCTGAGCTGTCAGCACAGAGCCTGACACGGGGCTCGAGCCCACAGACTGTGAGATCATGACCTGAGCTGAAGTCAGATGCTTAACCGAATGAGCCACCAGGCGCCTCTAACATTTATTCATTCTTGAGAGGCAGAGAGAGATGGAGCAGGAGTGGGGGAGGAGCAGAGAGAGAGGGAGACACAGAATCCGAAGCAGGCTCCAGGCTCTGAGCTGTAGCATAGAGCCTGATGCAGGGCTTGAACTCACTGACCATGAAATCATGACCTGAGCCAAAGTTGGACGCCCAACTGACTGAGCCACCCGGGCGCCCCTAGATTCCCTCTAATCCAGCTTCTAACGGAGAGTGTTCCTGGAGAAATAGAGCCAGTGCAGGAGCCTCTGCAGGGGCTCGTCAGCATTTCTCTTCATCTATTGCTGTTCCTAGAAATTCCCACCATAAATTCTGACTTTCCTGAGAAGGGCCAGGGCATCTCACAGGAACTCCTGAGTAGCATCCTCTGCTCCTATTGTGCGCACCCCCAACTCTTCACCTTCCCCTCTGATCCAGAAAGAAAGGTTCCCTGTTCATCCAATGATAGTGTGCTCTTTCTCCCACCTGGGGCGGGGCTAGTCTCTCCTCTTTGTTACTCTTGTGGAATATTTCCCTGGCCTTGGGGACACAACTTCTCTTTCTCTCCTTTGCTTCTCCGCCATTCCCTTTTCTTCAATCTGATACTCCTCAATGGTTTCTTCCTTCTTTATAAACGTGTAAACTTCCATTTGAGAGAAAAATAACTTCTCTTTTCTCCTGTCTTATCACTAGCTTTCAAGTTTATCTCTCTTTTACTTCTGCACTCATTACTTTTATATTATCGTGTATAATGACATTTAACATTCTCTCTGCTTGGTGAATCAAAACTGATTTTGTTTTGTTTTTTGGTAATCTTTACACATGGGCTTGAACTTATGACCCTGACTGAACCAGCTAAGTCTAACTGTCCCTCCCCCCACAAATTACATTCTTTTTTTTTTCTTTTTTTGTTTATTTTTGAGAGAGAGAGAGGAAGTGTTGGGGGTTGGGGGGAGAGGATCCCAAGCAAGCTCTGTGCTGACAGCAGCAGACAGCCTGATGTGGGGCTTGAACTCACAAACCTCGAGATCATGACCTGAGCTGAAGTCAGACGCATAACCAACTGAGCCACGCAGGCACCCCCAAAATTGCATTCTCGAAGGCAATACTAACTTTTTAATAAATTCTAATGTCGTTTTTACAGTCCTCATTTTTATCCATCTCAACTCTTAACTACTCCTTCATTTTGAAACTGATTCTTAAAAACCATCTTACCTATTCTTTCCAAACTTACTGCAATGACTCTAATAAGAAGCCTGATTAACTTCTGGGGTGTGTGGTGGCTCAGCTGGTTAAGCATCTGACTTGTGATTCCAGCTCAGGTCATGATTTCTGGGACCTCAGAGCTTGAAGCCGTTTCAGATTCTGTGTGTCTCTCTCTGTTCCTCTTCTGCCTGTACTCTCTGTTTCAAAAATAAATAATTAGACTTAAAAAATAAATAAATAAAATGTAGTTGACCTTTGAGCAATGGGGGATTTGAGGGGTCGACCCACCACACAGTGGAAAAGCCTTACTGATAAACAATTAACACCTATTTAGGTGTTCTATGTATTATATACTGTATTCTTACAATAAAATTAGCTAGAGAAAAGAAATGTTACTAAGATCATAAGGAAGAGAAAATACATTTACAGCATTGTACTCCATTAAGAGAATCTGCATATAAGTAGACCCACACAATTCAAACTCCTGGTGTTCAAGGGTCAACTGTATTGATAAAAAATATCCGGGGGTGCCTACATGGCTCAGTCAGTTGAGCATTCAACTTCAACTCGGGCCATGCATGATCTCATGGTTTGTGGGTTCAAGTCCCCTGTTGGGCTCACTGCTGTCAGTTCGGAGTCTGCTTTGGAGCCTCTTTCCCCCCTTCGCTGTGCCCCTCCCCTGCTCTCTCTCAAAATAAAGATTTAACTAACTAACTAACTAAATAAATAAATAAATATATTACTATAGGAGCTCCTGATTGGGTCAGTCAGTGGAGCATGTGACTCTTGATCTTGGGGTTGTAAGTTTGAGTCCCACTCTGGGTGTAGACATTACTTAAGAATAAAATCTTTTTTTAATGTTTATTTATTTTGAGAGAGAGAGAGAGAGAGGGAGAGAGAGAAAGAGATTGAGAAGGGGAAGGGCAGAGAGAGAGAGGGAGACAGAGAATCCCAACCAGGTTCTGCGCTATCAGAGCAGAGCCTGGCATGGGGCTCGAACTCACGGACCATGAGGTCATGATGACCTTAGCCAAAATCAAGAGTCGGTCGCCCATCCGACTGAGCCACCCAGGAGCCCCCAAAATAAAATCTTAATAAAAAAATAGAATAAACTCTTTTAAAAAACTAAAGGTATTAGTTTATCTTATTCCCACAATGAAATCTGTTCTTTTGTGCCCAGGGAGCCTGCTGGTACTATTGTGCCACCAGATGGCGCTCACTGGAAGTCTGTGTCCACTCTTTCCTATTTTTCTTTCTATTTCTCTCTTTCCTTTCTTCCTTCTTGACCGAATTTTTGTCTGTAAGACAGCATTAATCCACCAACAGTTAGTGTTTATAATGTGTCAGGCACTGGACTAAGCCTTAGGAATACAAAGGCAAATAAAGTGTAAAGGAAAAATTTCTAAAATACTTACAAATAATTTATTGAACACCTATTATTAACCAGGCACAGTTTCGTCCCTTGGGATACACTGAAAAACAGAACAAATATTTCTGCTCCTATGAAGTTTACATTCCAGCACAGGGAGGCACACAGAAAGTCATATATATAATAAATGAATTAATACTCAACATCCAAAAAATAAACCAGGGAAGACATGGGCAGAAGACATGTATAGACATGTTTCCATAGAAGACATCCAGATGGCCAACAGACACATGCAAAGACGCTCACTATCACTCATCATCAGGGAAATACAAATCAAAACCATGATGAGGCATTACCTCACACCTGTCAGGGTGGCTAAAATGAACACCTCAGACAACAACAGATGTCTGTGAGGATGCAGAGAAGGAGAAACCCTCTTTGCACTGTCGGTGGGAATGCAAACTGGGGCAGCCACTGTGGAGAACAGTATGGAGCTTCTTCAAAAAGTTAACAGTAGAACTACCCCATGACCCATCAACTGCACTACTAGATATTTATCCAAAGGATAGGAAAATACAGATTTGAAGGAGCATGTGCACCCCGATGTTTATAGCAGCAATAGTCAACTACAGTCAAACTATAGAGATACCCCAAATGTCCATTGACTAATGAATGGATAAAGAAATGGTATATATATTATAATATGTATATAATATATATAATATTACTTTCATTCAAAAGAATGAAATCTTGCCATTTGCAATGACATGGATGGAGCTAGAGTGTATTATGCTAAGTGAAATAAGTCAGAGAAAGACAAATACCATACGATTTCATTCATATGTCAAATTTAAGAACCAAAACTGATGAACATATGGGAAGGGGGAAAGAGAGAGAGAGGGAAAGAAACTCTAAGAGACTCTTAGAGAATAAAGAGTGTTGACAGAGGGCGGTGGGTGGGGGATGGGCTACATGGGGGATGGATATTAAGGACACTTGTGATAAGCACTGGGTGTTGTATATAAGTGATAAATTGCTGAATTCTACTCCTGAAATCCATATTGCAGTGTATGTTAACTAGAATTTAAATAAAAATTTGACCTTTTGGCTCCCTCAGCAGCGCCATGGCGGGCAGCAAGAACAAGTGCCTTATGAAAGGCGGCAAAAAGGGAGCCAAGAAGAAAGTGGTTGATCCATTTTCAAAGAAAGATTGGTATGATGTAAAATCACCGGCAATGTTTAATATAATAAATATTGGAAAAACACTAGTCACGAGAACTCAAGGAACCAACATCGCATCTGATGGCCTCAAGGGTCGTGTGTTTAAAGTAAGCCTTGCTGATCTGCAGAATGATGAAGTTGCGTTTAGGAAATTCAAGCTGATTACTGAAGATGTTCAGGGCAAAAATGCCTGACTAATTTCCATGGCATGGATCTTACCCGGGACAAAATGTGCTCCATGGTCAAAAAATGGCAGACCATGATTGAGGCTCATGTTGACGTCAAGACTATCGATGGGTATTTGCTTCATCTCTTTTGTGTCGGTTTTACTGAAAAACGCAACAATCAGATTCGGAAGACCTCTTATGCTCAGCACCAACAGGTCCACCAAATTCGGAAAAAGATGATGGAAATCATGACCTGAGAGGTGCAGACAAATGACTTGAAAGAAGTGGTCAATATATTGATTCCAGACAGCATCGGAAAAGACATAGAGAAGGCTTGTCAGTCCATTTACCCACTTCATGATGTCTTCGTTAGAAAAGTAAAAATGCTCAAGAAACCCAAGTTTGAATTGGGAAAGCTCGTGGAGCTTCATGGTGAAGGTAGTAGTTCTGGAAAAGCTCCTGGGGATGAGACCGGTGCTAAAGTTGAACGAGCTGGTGGATATGAGCCACCAGTCCAAGAATCTGTTTAATATTCAGACATTTAATGGTGACAAATAAAAAATCTTGTGATGTTTAAAAATAAATAAATAAATAAAAATTTGAAAATAAATGAATTGATATGTTCAAAGTGTGCGTGCTGTAAAGGAAGTAAAATATAACAGGGACAAGGCGTGTTGGGAGTGCTGTGGGGCAAAGATGTGTAGGAGGTGTGAGCCCTGAGAATAACGGGAGGCTCCCACCCAGGGACCAGCCAGGGCAAGGGCCGGATTCTTGGCTGACTGGAGGAAGAGCAGGTTCCAGGAGGACTGGAACAGAGGAAG
Source organism: Suricata suricatta (assembly GCF_006229205.1). Lineage (NCBI taxonomy): Eukaryota > Metazoa > Chordata > Mammalia > Carnivora > Herpestidae > Suricata > Suricata suricatta. The sequence goes on along the minus strand of NC_043712.1, from coordinate 65,117,769 downwards.
CGAGGGGAAGAGGGCAGAGAGGAGGGAGGAGGGCCTGATGCCCTGGGGCCTTGCAGGCAGACACGGAACTTTGGCTTTCCTCAGAGGGAACTGGGGAGTCACTGCAGGCCCCGTGACAGGCACTTACTTACATTTTTAAAGGAGCAGTGTGGCTCTGTGTGGAGAAACATGTCACTAAAATATGCTCCATAAATGTTAATGGTCATTGTACAATGATTTCGCACATACAAGAATAAAGCCACATATGTATTTCATGTAGCAGAGAAATAGTTCTGTGTATGACATGGGTAATGAACACTGTTGTCAGCTCATAGCAAATCATCTGGAAGGACGTGTGCCAATTTCAACAGAAGAGAGGGAATAGGAAGGGGATGAACGGGGAGATTTGCTCCCTACTGTTGACGAATAGTGTACATCTTGTTCGAAGTTTGTATACAGCAAGCATGCTTTTTTTTGTAATGTCAAAACAGTTCTGTTAGGACATGGCTGACTTCCTGTTTTGAGGAGAAAGGTGTACACATGGGAAAGAAAGATAACCTTGTGTCTTGAGTCTGCAGTGTTACTTATGTGCTCAGTCACAGATGGGCCCTTCTGAGGGTACTTGGAACAATATCTGAAACAGTTCTTACTCTTAGGAATATTTTTTGATATACAAAACTGGTCATGGAGCGTTTTCTCTCTCCCTCTTGACCCAATGAAAATAAAGGAGTTAGTTGTTAAAGTATAAACTTACCTCTACAACCAAAACAGCAAAGAAAATGCTGGAGAGGGCAAGCATGCAGGGTCTTACAGAGGAAAGGTGTGGCTTTGCAAAAACACCCACTCTCCAACACACATAACTCACAGGGTAGAATGTGCGCAGGCGAGATCAGGGTGGCGGGAGCCCTTAGGGGTTCTGAGTCTCTGAGAGTGTCCGCTTGGGCTCTTCATGGAGATATGCTCTCCTGTGGTCTGGGCTCACTGGCCCTCTTAGAGCCTAACCCATGCTCCAGCAGCCTGACAAGGTGACAGAAACCACCTTCAGGGGCATGTGGGTGGCTCAGTCGGTTGAGCATCGACTTCGGATCAGGTCATGATCTTGTGATTCATGGGCTCGAGCCCCGCATTGGGCTCTGTGCTGACAGCTAGCTCAGAGCCTGGAGCCTGCTTAAGATTCTGTGTCTCTCTCTCTGCCCTTCCCCCACTCTTGCTCTGTCTCTCTCTTAAAAAATTAACAAACATTAAAAAAATTAACAAAACAAAACAAAACCCTGCCTTCAGTGAGCTCTTCCCCTGAATCTAACATTTGAGTTCCAGGTTCGTTTTCTTGGACGCGGCCAGCCTCATCTCCACACCTCATCCTTAGGCTTCCTAGTAATAACCAGTCCATATTCCACAAGTTTCGCATTGTGACCTCTGTATTGTATCAGCTTCACACTTGAACCTCCCTGAAAATCAGGGTACATTTTACAACCAGTGGGGGCCTCACAGCTGGCCCAGTGACCATCAGGACTATCGTCATGGCCTGTGTTTGCGTGAATGTGGCTGCCCATGTTGCTCAGTCTGATTTTGCTCAGGTCAATGGCGTCGTTGAACATTCACCCTAGTCACATGCAGTATGGTAGCACAGGCTGGGTTTAATTGATGTTTGAAGTGTTGTTCTCAGTCTGGACTGTCCAGTATGGTGGCCACTACCTCAGTGTGGCCATTGAGCACTTGATTTGTGACCATTCCAAACTGAGATGCACGGTAGTAAGAAAAAAGAATCAAAATATGTCTTTAAGGATTTGTATGCTGGTTATATGCTGAAAATATACTATTTCAGAAACACTGGGTTACATAAAATGGTTAAAATTTTTTTCCTGTTTCTTTTTACTCTTTTGAATGTGGCTACTAGAAAATTTAAAATCACACAAGTGACTTACATTCCGCCCTTTTTGATGACGTTGATCTATAAGAACACCAACTTAGCAATGATCACAAGCAGGTACTGAATAGAGCAGCAGATATATAATAAAAATCAATGCCTAGGTAGGCTAAAAGAGGTCTGTTTCTTTAATAGAGAGTAGATAATAGAAGATGCATGTCAGCATTCAAATGGGAATGAATAATCATGGAGTTCCATGTGCGCAAAACCCAGACTGAGACGCAGAGTGTCAGGGACAGCACGCTGCACGCCCTCACTGCCATCCCGCCCTCCCCACACCCAGGGAGAGCCACCCTCCTGCATTTCATGTTTAGCATTCTCTTCCTTTTTGCTTTTCTTTTTTTCTCCCCTCTGCCTCGTTTTCTTACAAATATATGTCTCCCTACAGATTTTTCCTGCAACTTGCCTCCCTTTTTTAAAAGTCTAATTGCGGCAAAATACATATAACATAAAATTTACCATTTGTTTAAGTTTATTTATTTTGAGGGTGGGAAAGGGGTAGAGAAAGGGAGGGAGAGAATCCCAAGCAGGCCCCGTGCTGTCAGCTCAGCACCCGACCTGGGGCTCCATCTCACAAACCATGAGATCATGATCTGAGCTGAAATCAAGAGTCAGATGCTTAACCAACTGAGCCACCCAGGCACCCCTGGTAGTGTTCTGTTTTTAACCTGGTGCTAAGGACATCCTGGTTCCTTTTATTTTTTATTTATTTTATTATTTTTTAAATTTTTATTTATTTTTGACAGAGACAAAGACAAAGTATGAGTGGGAGAGGGGCAGGGAGTGAGGGAGACACAGAATCTGAAGCAGGCTCCAGGCTCTGAGCTGTCAGCACAGAGCTGATGTGGGGCAGAGCGGATGCGGGGCCAGAACTCTCTTCTAACCTTTCTGTTTTGTGCACTTGGTTGTTTGTTTGTTTTGAGAGACAGAGGGGGCACCAGTGAGCAAACAGCAGAGAGAGAGAGAGGGAGGGAGAGAAGAGGGGCTCATGTTTACCCAAAGCCGGACTTGTGCTCACTGCATGCAGGACTCGAACCCATGAACTGTGAGATCATGCCCTGAGCTTAAGGACTGAACCCCCCAGGCGTCTGACCGTGCGCTTGGTTTGTAAGAGCCGCTTCTGTTCTGAGTGTCCCCTTCCTTGTCCTTCTTTCTTGCTTCGTGATGCAGCAGGTCATTCCTCTGATAACACTACGTTTAGTCTTTTGCAGTTGTCTTCTCCCAACATGGTCTCTCTCTGTGTCTCCTGTTTGGCCCCTAACTTCCATGAACAGGGCGATCCTCAGATGTCCGGGGAGCTGTGGTTGTCTACTCGCGGATACAAATGGGGTGTGAAAAGCTGGCAGGAAACTCTACCAGCACTGACAGGGCTTGTAGGCTTTGGGTAGACCATCTGGGGGAGGATCCCCTAATGTGATCTTCTTTGGGCCTTTTCTGGGCTGGAAAGAGTCCGCCCTCCCTGGTCTGGAGGGTGTTAAGTATCTCACTGTGACAGGATAAATCAGAGCTGCAGAGTTGGGGGAGGCGGAGGGCTGAAAGGCACTTACTATACGTATGTTCACGGAATCCCTTGTTTTGTTTGGATGTCTGTTCCCTGTTTCACGGTGTGATGCTTGCACCCCCTGCTGGGCCTGGCCCCTCCCATGTCTGCAGCCCCTGGATTTGCCTCTCCAGAGACAAATCCTTCAAGGTACAAGCAGAGGCATGAAGTGGGGGAGGGCCTCTGAGGGTCCAGCTTCTCTAGAACAGTCTTCTTGGCCCGCCTTCCCCACTGCCCTTAGTTCCAGGAACAGCTGGTGTCGCCTGCAGTGGCATTCTGAGAATTCTGCAGCATAATGGGGCTGTCCAGTTCTTAGGGGGCCAAACCATTAGTAACCCCTCATCCATTTACCTTCCAGCTTCCAAAATGTGTCTGGTGTTAGCATCTCTCCAGATCATGGAATTATGTGGAGGATTCAATCCATCATCTTAACACTCACTCAGTGGTCTCACTCTGTCCCCATTTCTTTACAGGGCAGGTTGACATGCAGCGGCCACACCTTGTGCGTGGCGTTCACGGTATCTGTCCCGACGGCTTCACAACCAAGAGGAAGCTTCCTGGGAGTGAGATGGTGTGGGGCCGGGGGCATTCAGAGACATGCCCCTCATTTCTGGAGCAGCAGCCCTCCTCCACTGCTCCCTCCACCGTCCCTGAGGTGGAACACCTGGGCCGCTGTTTCTGCCTACACCCCGCCTCTCCAATGGCTTTTCACTACATGTTTAGTAACACAGAGCAAAGCATCACTGTGGCTTTCTTCCTCATGCTCATCTACCACACGCACATCAACAGCTCATGTCTGCAGCTGGAAATGCTTGTGTCATATTAGTAATAGTTGTATAATAAGGTCTTTGATGGGGCACCTGGCTGGCTCAGTTGGGAATGTGTACGACTCTTGCTCTCAGGGTCGGGAGTTCGAGCTCCATGTTGGGCGTAGATTACTTAAATTACTTAATTAATAAACTCTAAGAAATGAATTTAAAAATTCTCTTAAAAAATAAAAGATCTCACGGTTCATGGGTTCGGGCCCTGCATCAGACTCTGAACTGACAGCTTAGAGCCTGGAGCCTGCTTTGGATTCTGTATCTCCCTCTCTCTCTGTCCTTGCCCTGCTCTCTCTCTCTCTCTCAAAAATAAATAAACATTAAAAATTTTCTTAAAAAAGACTTTGAAAAAAATAAGATCTTCAATGAAACTATTTGGCCACTAGCTCATTTTGTTTCTTGCAGAACGTAACATATGTGATTAACTCTGTAGACAGGTTTCCAAGATTTACAACAGTAACATAACATGCACCTATTTTTGCTTCAATAAGTAAAACTTTTGAGTAACAGGTTGGCCATTTTTGTCTTTACTCTGGCTCAGCAAGAAATCATTTTTCTGGAAAGCAAAATTTTGTACTTCTGGAGAAGTATCACCGTTTATTGGTGAGTAACTCAAAAGCCTCAGTGATACCCTCTGACCAGGTTTTGTAACTTTGCTGGGGAATCCCTGGGCAAGCAGAAGCTCCAGTCCAGTTAAATTCAGCTTACAGATACTCATTGTGGCGCGTCTTATTCAGTTTTTGAGTAAGTGTTATATCCAACGTAGGGCTTGAACTTACAGCCTTGAGATGGATCCAAAGTCGCATCTCCTATTAAGTTTCAGTTTTCAACCACTTTGTGTCAGAGCATGCCTGCAGATTTGCTTGACCCAATAAATCCTGACATTCTGTATCATTCCGGAGTGACAGTTACCTTGGGTATTCATAAGGTTTTGTCGGATTATAGGATATATACTACTGTTTCCATCACTTTTATGCCTCAGTGAACACTTTTGGGCCACGATCCTCTTGAAAAATAAAACTGAGTCCAATATAACCCAAAAGCAATAATAAAGATTGCAGATTTGATACCAGCTAATGGTATGAAAAATACATTAATCACAACAAACTTTGTCAACTAAATGTTACTTAAGATAATCTGATGTTGTCCCTAGGAGAAATGCCTAACTTTTTTTTTTTTTAAAGTTTATTTATTTAGAGAGAGAGAGAGCAGGGGAGGAGCAGAGATAGAAGTAGAGAGAGAATCCCAAACAGGCTCTGCACCAAGACTGACGCTGGGCTTGAACCCACAAACTGTGAGATCAGGACCTGAGCTGAAATCAATCAGTGGATGCTCCACTGACTGAGCCACCCAGGTGCCCCAAAGGCTCAACGTTTAAATATGGAATGGCTGCAGAGAACAAAACAGGGTTTCTGTGAAGTCACTACAATTTTACATCTCCAAGAAGTTTGACTGCTATCGTGTTGTTGCTTTTTCTTCTGAACCCCCCAGATGCCTGTGGCCCAGTGGAGAGATTATGGGGTTCCATGCTTTGGGAATGCTGGTCTAAGTGAGAAGAGGACCCCTTTGGGAAACAGGTGAGAGCCCACCGGGAACCGAGGATTTGTGCGGGCTTTGTTAGCTCTTGCCTACTTTCTCACCAAAATGCCTAGCGGGCTTTCCCTGGCTGATTTCCCTGAATCCCTCAGCCTTGGAATCGGCCTGCCCATGGGATCCCCTGGTGCGGCATAGCGGCTGGTGCGGATTAGGAAGTCAATCGCTACAAGCCTGCTGCCCCGTGGGAAGGCTGCACACACCACCCTGTGGCTGCTAACGTGCTGGGAGAGCTTATCAGTCTTGAGCAGAGACCAGACACACGGGCCAGAGTGCTTGCTGAGGTGTGGATTTTATCGCTGCACACAGCCTACCATTAAAAATGACCTTTTCTGGGGGCGCCTGGCTGGCCCATCCAAGAAAAGCATGCAACTCTGGATCCCAGGGTTGTGAGTTTGAGCCCCACGTTGGAAGTATTTAAGTGTATTCATGATTACTTTAAAAAAATGACCTTTATTATTGAAATTCTGGTAGGAAAAATGAACAAAACTCAATTCTTCCTTTGAAGTAATTGCTTTCAAAATGCAATTTTAGAAAACCTGAGTTTTCCTAGGAATGTAAAACTATTGTATTTTTTTGCTAATAAAACATGTCTATTGAGTCACTCCATCACACGCCTAAAGTTAATATAACACTGTATGTTAGCTATATTGGAATTAAAATTTTTTAAAATGTTCTTTAAAAGACTTCTAAATAATTGATAGACTGTTTTTTAGAGCAGTTTCAGGTTTACAGGAATTGTTTGGAAAGGAGAGCATTTCCCACCATTATAGACAATTTCCTCTATTAACACCTTGCACTAGTGTGATGCATTATTTGTAACTGATAAACCGATATTGTTATGAACGTAAGTCTTTAGTTTCCCATTGGGTGTTGACCAACAAATGACATGTATCTACCGTTACACATCTATCATCATGCAGAACAGCTTTAGTGCCCTAGAAATCCTGTGCTCCAACTTCTTACCTTCTATAAGCCACACAGGGTCACCCTTCCTGTAAGAGGATTCTGATCCAGACTTGCTCTCAAAACCCTCAGTGGCTCTGCCCTGGCCCACATCGCACAAGATGTCAGCCTAGTGCTGGGGCTTCTAGGCCCAGACGCAAGCCACGACCACCTGTCTCCCCACCGCTTTCCTCTCCGGCGGCTCACTCCTGCTAGTGTGTCTTCTCACATTCCCCCCAACTGGCACACACGGCCCTCACTCTCCTCCGTCCCTGTTTATCCGTCCTCTCCATACAAAACTCCCAGGTGCCCTCCTCACAGCTGCAGCATCTTGTCAAAACCCAGCTCTGGGGGCGCCTGGGTGGCTAAGTCAGTTGAGTGTTTGACTTTGGATCAGATCATGACCTTGCAGTTCGAGCTCTGCTTCAGGCTCTGTGCTGACAGCTCAGATTCTGTTTAGGTCTCTCTCTGCCCCTCCCTGACTTGCACACTCTCTCTCCAACATAAACAAACATTTATAAATAAATAAATAGATAGATAAATAAATAAATAAACATTAAAGAAAAAAATCTCTGGAGCTGCCCCTCTGACATCCTCTGTTCCCTCACGTAGTCCTCCCCGGCTCCTTGGAGCCTCCTGGACAGTGCTCCTGTGCCTCCTCAATGGCATTTATCAGCCTCAGTACTCAGTATACACATATGTAAAATGGGCATGTGAGTATGGCACCAACAACCACCTAGAGCTGTGTAAGGACTCAACCCCCTAACTCCTGCAGAGTGCCAGCCAGGCGGCTGCCCCCTAGGATGTGTTCTCATAAGCGCTAGCTGCCTAATCACGGCCACTGCCAACAGCTGTTACTACTGTCCCCTTCCCTCCCCCCACCTCCCCTCTCCTGCAGGGTCAGCTCCTGGGGCCACCTCTTTGTGTCCTCCATGATACAAGGCATGATTATAGCACGGGCTCTATAAACATTTAACAATGAAATGGCTGGAGCACTGTGGTCCGTCTGCGCACTCTCCCAACGGACCAGCCCCTGTCCTCCCTGAGTCTGCTAGAATGGACGTGGTACTGAGCATCTCATGATGTCATAGTTTGCTGCAGCACGAGCTCTTGGGGAAGGGGACGTGGGGGCAGCTCAGGTGCCTCAGGAGTAGCCAGTGGAGGATGCCAGTACTTTAGAAATAGGAATCAGTACCTGGTGTAGGCACCAGGGAAGATTTCTGCTTGTTTCTGATTTGTCTGGTGAGGGCGGCAGCACTTGACCTATAGGATAGGATTCCAAAAGGAAGGAGCCAGACTCCCAAAGATAGAAAGAGAAGACAGACACTGTTCTGCTTGGCAACCGGGAGGAGGTGGAACAGAGTTCCTTGGGGGTTCCTGGGGGCCACACTCATCTCTGCACCTACAACCATTTCTGCTCTACTGCCTTTGATACCAAAGAGCTGTGTGTCGGCAGTGGGGCTTACCTCCCCACCTCTCCTCCAGCAAGCGGGGTCCTAGGCCAGTCTGGAAGCACTGGCTGAGTCACCAGCCTTGGCTTTGTCTGCCGTCCACAATGCCAGTGTACTTGTGAGTGCCTCTAGCCCCCGTGAACTAGGTACATCCCCAGGAGATGTGAGGTGGCATGTACAGGTTAGAAGGAAGGTCCCAGGTGGGTAGCAGCTGGGGTAGAAGGTGGGATGGTTGGGACAGTACAATTCCACCCAAAGGGCTTGCCATGGGCTGATGCTTACTGTTCTGTGGACAGTCCCCAGGGAAGAGTACCTGCTTAGGGCCTTCATTGGTTGGACAGACAGTAGCCTTAGTGGTGGGCTTGAGGACTGACCGGCCTGCTTGGGGAGGGGAGAATGTAACACTGGCATCTTCGGATGGAAGCCTGTTTGAGCAGTTCATGCATTTCCACCATTCAGTTTCAGCCCATGAGAAAGAGTTCATCCACAAATGTTGGTTCCGGAAAAGGGACAGGAAGCTCCCTACCGTTTTTGTTTTTTTAATCTCTCTCAGATTGTCATCTCTACCGAGGCTGTACACTCTCAGGGCTGAATTTGGAGATGTGGGAGGAGGGGTTATAGGCGTAGTGAGAACAGAGTCAAGTCAGGGCTATCGGTGGGAACATGGTGGGGAAGGAAGAAGGCACAGAAATCTAGGAAGAGGCACGGATGCTAAGTGAAGGCCCAAAGGAAGACAGGGGACTGTTGAGGCTCAGTCATGCACTGCTGGAAGGTCACTTTCCCAGTTCTGATTTGTAGACATGAGCCCAGCTTCACCTCGTCTCTCAGTTCTAGCTTCTGCTCTCTCTCTCCCTACTGCCCACTCCACCTGCATCTCCTGGCCTAGCCCAGTCTAGCTTAATGCTCGCTTCTCTGTTCTCTCCTTATGCCCTGGGAGGCGGTCAGTCACAGCACTTACCACTTGCTTTACAGTTTTGTTTATGTGGCCATCTTGTTCACGCATCTGCAGGTCTGGGGGCAGGGCTGGGTCTCATTCCTCTGGTAGCCCCATGGGCTAGCCTGGCATCTGCCAATGCTTAGTAAGTGTTGGTGAAGGAGTAACTGTTCATTGTGACATATGGACATCCTCACGGTCACATACACAGCTGCATGACACCAAACCCAGGGGATTATTTCCCTGCATGAGGGTGATGGGTGGAAGGTGGAGGATGGAGAGGCATTTTATTTTAAAAAGTAAACATTTTTCATTAAACATTAAAAGTAAACAAGCTGAATTATGTTTTCTAATTGGTCAAGTTTTTTCCTTCTATAGATACGGACAAGATGCCAAAGAGAAATCGAGGCAGTAAATAGGAGACAGCTTCCTACATCTGCCCACATGGTGCGGCCGGAAGTGGATCAGGGCTGCATCAGAAAGGAGGGGAGGAGTTAATAGCTCTGCTGTAGCACCAAATGATTTTGCTGGACTTCATTCCTGACAAGAGCTATATATTTCAAGTCCTGTATATTTAACTTTCTTTGTCATACCTGGTGTCTCTGCCCAGAGTCTTCATGACGAATTTCATCTGCGTCGGTCTAGTGTGTGATCTTTTGATGCTTTTCTTAAACTGCCCTCAGTTGTTCCTAAATAACTATCAGCAGACACACCATCCAAGGACAGTCACAGCTGACAAACTAAAGACTCCATCGGCGGTGGTTAAAGAGCAACAGTGATGACTGTCACAACTTCGGCTAATGAAGATCAAAAATGTTACCTCCTGATCAGACACAAAAGGACGAGTACCGTAGGATTCCACTGCTCTGAGGTGCCTGGACAACACAGAGACAGGAAGCAGGTGGTGGTTTCCAGGGACTGGGGGTGGCGAGGAATGCACAGTTCGTGCTTAATGGGGACACAGTTTGGGAAGATGAGAAAGTTCTAGAGATGGATGGCGGTGACGGCTGTGAGACAGTGAAGGTTCTTATGGCCACTGAACTGCACACTTAAACGTAGTGTAAGTGGTACATTTTGTCCTGTGCACATGTACCACATTTCCTGAGAAAGGCAATGCCCTGTGCCACCTCAGGTAGCTGAGAAAAGAAGGGCCACGCAAGGTGTCCCCTTCCTTGTCAGTTTCCCCGGGACATCAAACCTGGCCTATCTGAGGACCCTGGTTCCAGAGCATTAGGATCAAAACGACTCAGGGACCGTCCAGGTCTCCTGGTTGTGCTGGGAAAGCAGTGGGGACCAAGCCGGAGACCCAGCATCTGAATGGAAACAGGGCTGGACATCAAGATGGTTTTAGGATTTCACAATACTGAAAGGAGCCCGACAGTTATAAATCAGGGTGGCCACGTGGCTCTCTCATCCGATCAGAGACCCTCAACACCATGGTGGGTGGTAAAAACAGACGTGCGGATTATCCCTCAATACAAACATACCTCTGGAGACATTTTAAAACCTTGCTACTCAAAGGTGGTCTGCAAAGCAACAGCATGGACTTTACCTGACCCTGGCTCAGCGTGCAGAAGCCCAGGCCCCTGGACCTTGGGGATTAGATCTGCAGATCGACAAGATCCCCATTTACTTACACTTTGAAGCTTGAGGACTGCCTGAAGGCCTGGCCTCCACAGAGCATAAACACGTACTTTTAAGTTTTGTGGGGTTTTGTTTTTTTTCTTTAATAATCTCTACACCCAACGCCGGTGCTTGAATTCATGATTCTGAGATCAAGACTTGTGTGCTCCTATGACAGCCAGCCAGGTGCCCCTAACATGTACTTTATAGTGAAGAGCTGGGAATTACTTGTTCATGGAAGTAAATTCAGTGGTGCAGCCCACTAGGGCTACCAAAGAAAAGGGGGGCGGGCGGTTTAGCTAGGGGGCCATCACTGGTGCAGAGTCCTTGCCTCAGGGAAGGCTGCAGACTTCCACAGCCCACTGGGAGTTACCCCTGGAAGGGGCTCCACATCGCAAAGGAGGGAGAGGGTGGGCAGGCTGCCAGCCTGGCTCTCCCACTGAGCTGGCCCCCACCTTCCAACCTGGGGAGCTCATCAGTTAAGGCATCTCTCTCCATGGTAATTCAGCTAATCAGCTACAAAGAGAATACAATTTCTCTGAATTATATCTGTAGCTCTTTTCAAGTAAGCGGTGGTTGTCACGTAAGGAAATACAGTTAACCTCCTCCAGATTTTAATATGGGGCAGTAACTCCCTAATTGTATGAAAACGCTCTTTCTCTGAACTCTTGGTCTGATAACCACAAGTAAAAGGGATTAAAGCCACCAGGGACTGAGTGTCAACTCCAAGCTGGATGCTGTGGACACGCAGTTGGCTCATCAAATCTCCCCCAGTTCTGAGACTTTTCTACAGACGGCCTAACAGGCTCAGAGGACTCACTTCACCTGTGCCAGGTCAAAAGGCCTCCAAGTGACTGAAGCCCTGATTTAAATCCAGACGTACCTGACGCCCAGGGCTCTAGCTTTGCGTGCCAGCACCCCAGGAACGTCCGCACTGAGCCTCAGCATCAGGCTAGCTGCTTCTGTATTTACTCAAGCTGCTGCAGGCTCGTGGCCCAGGTCACGTCTGCTCTGAGGCACAGACTGCAGGCCACACGGGTCTTACAGCTGTTCGACGGCCTGGGAATGACAGGGGGCTTAACATCACAAGCGCTTGCATTTCCTGGTCTCCCAGGCATCAAAACGAGACAAGAAAGGCTCTTTTAAAAAGGGATTTCCTGACGAATGAAACCTAGGAAGTACTGGAAATCTTAGGGACTTCTGATCTTGTGGCTAATTTTCCAACCCCTCCCCACTTTCCTCTTTGCCAACAAGAAAAATGATTCTTGTGAGTCAGAGACAGGGCAGGGACAGGGACCCTGTAGGGGGACACTGCTGCAGTCTCTGTCTCCTTCCTGGGGTGGGTCGGCCCCTGGAGCAGGCTCTTAAGAGTGACCTTCTAAAAATCCACTGGTGTCATCGCCACGTGAAGCTCCTGCCGTGGCAGCTGACATCCTCCACGTCACACAGGCACTACACAGTGACCCCTCACAGGACGCTGGGATTTGGCGGAGCTTGGCCGAAACAAGAAAGAACATGATGCAGCTGTAGGTGAGCCATTTTGCCAAATATAATTATGATATGCCTGTTGCTAAGTGAACGCCAAAGAGATGACAAAGCTCCTACTTTCAAGAAAACCTTTCAATATCATGCAAGGGACTAAAACCAAAACACCCGCTCAAGTGTTGCTAGGGCGGTCAGCCACGGGCCAGAGCACCACGGCCCTGCTGAGGTTGGTCTGTTCAGTGCGGCCCTGCTGGGGGCAGCTCCGAAGCCTCACGCCGGCCTCTCTCTCAGGGTCTGGGGGGTCGGCGGCACTTCCTCCTGCCCTCCTCCCCACGCAGCCTTCTCCATGCTCCACAGGGCCGCCAGCCTGACACTTCTAAATGCAGAGGTTGTGACGGCCCCCTTGTAGATTCTGAGTGGCTCCCAGCACCTCCAGAAGCTAGAGAAAGCTCCAACATCCTGTCCGGTCTGCTGTCCCTTCTTGTCCCTCGCAGATTTCTGAGTGGCTAGCTTCCTGCAGGTTTTCAGTTCTGTAGTTTCGTCCATGGCCTTCCCTCCTGCCCCAAATCTCTTAGGGCTTTTAAAACTGGGCCGAGATGTCACAGCTTCTCAGATGGCTTCTTAAAGGTGCCCTCACCTCGGTTCTCACTACACACGGCACAGCCCAGCTGCCAGCAGCACAGGCTGGGACAGACGGCACGGGCAGTCACTGTGACCCAGTCGCTTACTGTGGGACTCGGGTCAACTATTTTATTCATCCTGAGGTTTAATTTCTCATCTATGTGATGAAAATAGTCACCCCACTTCACTGGCTTGTTGTGAAGATGATACTGGAACAGTTCCTGGCACGCAGCAAGTCTGCGATATCACGACACGTACCCTCTTCTCTTCACTGGAGTCTCATCTGTCAACTCTAAGATGGCGGAGGCAGGCAGGGTCTGTGGGCATCTGTGAACCCTCAGGGCTTGGACTGCAGGTGTTCCCAAAGATGCCTGAGGTGAACAGTCGAGAATCTTTCTGGACGTGAACATGAACAGATGTGGGAAAAGCATCGCAGGGAGGGATAACGAGACAGGAGGCTGTGAGGAGGGAGACACGGAAGCAGGGAGAAGACAAGGCGGAAGGAAGGCAATGCTCAGGTCTCTGGGGCCGAGAGACATCAAAAAGGCTCCGTCAAAGTGTCAACTGGAGAACGGCACGTGAGAAGACGGGACGCGACTGAATCAGGTGGAGAGAATTCCCGTGAGCGACAAGACTGGTCAGAACATCGCAGCCGTTACTCATCCGTAGCTGGAAGAGCTCCAGCGACTATGCCCAAACTATGCGACTATTCCTCATAAAGAAAGGCCAATTTTACGATCACACAGAGGCCACATTCCTTTTTATTGACAATTCATTCTCTACACACGTACAGTATTGCACAAATTTCAGGTGGACTGACAATTCTATTAACAATGTGAACTCATGACCATCTACAGAGCCACCGTGCTAGGTTTTGGTGTGTTCTGTGCAGGGTACTTCAGTAAATAGGACGGACAGAAGTGTGATGGCTGCTTCGTGAGAACCAGCTTTCAAAAAAAGCGTTACGTGTCATCTCATAGAACACTTAATATGTCAAACCCAGGAAGGAAAATCACGAAATGACAAAAGGACTGCTTTCAAAGAACCGGTAGTGCTAACAATGTTACGAATTTCAGTCACTGAACTTGAGATCCCGAAAACGTACACGTCCTGGGAATTTGAAGAAAAGACCCTCAACGTTTTGCTTCAAAATTAACTACAACATCCTAAAAGGATGTTTCTGGCACGCTACAATGTCCTCTCTGTTAGAGTAAACCACATCTCATAGTCCTAAAGAAGCAAGTCAGTAATTCACATATGTGGGTTTTGAAAGAATATTCTCACTCAAAATAAAATAAACTAGGTAATGATCTTCGTCAAATTACAAGGAAATCTTATCAGAATGCCAACCACATAAAGAAGCCAGAGCACACGCTGACCATCACTGCCTGCATCAGACTGTAGAGCCGGCGTGTCCCCCACAAGGGGACAGGACAGTGGTCCCAACTCCACTGCTGCCGAGCCGACGGTGTGAGGGTGGATGAAAGTCTTTCCGCTTCCCCGGGGCTTGTGCCCCAGGTACACAATTGAGGGGGTGGGCTGGATGGCTTTTGAGACACCTTTCAACCACAAGAATCTAAGCCAGCCTGAGACTCCACCGTTGAGGAGACAGTGAGGGTGGCAAAGAAATGGACTAAAAATGGCGGGTTAAGTAACTCTTACCTGTCGATGCCACTGCTCAGAACTGTACTGCACTGCAATTCAAGGAAATCTTTGTTCGATGCTTTCATCTACCCGCGGGTGCTGCTACAGGGGAAAGCAAATGAGGCATCTGACAATAAAATTTGGGATAAATATGTAGAAATACTGTGCCTAGTTTGGGTAGAAAAACTGCATTTCGAAGTCATGCCAGCAGTCAGGATCTGCTGCCTCTGAATTTTAAGAGCCATCAATGTGGCTGGTAAATGCACATTCGCACCATTCAACGGCCATCTATGGAGCGCACGTGTATTAAGTACATGTCCTGACAGCCTCCCGGGAAGGCAACTTGCATGAAACTGGTTCTAATAAAAAGGATACAAGACAATGAAGTGCGGGGTAGGATTTTTTTTTTTCTTTATAGATCAGGAAAATGCTCAGAGAGTAATGGCTTCTCGTTTTCTGACCTTTGAAAAGAAACCAAATATCACTTCTGAAATCTAACATACTGGCTTCACTTTCAAAATGCATTATTTTATTTTCCTCATAAGGCAGTCATACATTATAAACTTTCAGCACGTGACAGTCACATCATTTCTGCAGTACGCCCGAGGACTTCCACGAGTTTTCCCGGAGCTTACAGCCAGAGCAGTCAAATATTAAAGCTTTCTCCACAGCCACATGTTCCTTTGATGTTTGGGTTATTGAAAACAAACTCACTGGATAATTTATCTTCAACATAGTCCATTTCTGTTCCTAAAAGTGTTAGCTGTGCTTTCTTTTCAATGAACACTCTGACTCCTGGGGGGTGAAGAAAACAAGGGTCACATAAAGCCTGCATAGTAACCACTGACAAAAGTCAAACAGGAAGCTTCTGGATCAGTCCCATTATTTCCTTTAAGGGATTCAGCGCTCAGCTCCTGTCTGTCCCTTCTTTTCCACCCAATAATCTATGTCAAACACAATGATATTAGGCTAGTCTGCTGTACACAAGCAAATTCCATGACAGTTCTATGCAAAACTAGAATTTGCTTTCCACTTCACTCATTTTTCCAACACACAAGATGAAGGAAAGAAGTATGCTCTCGGTGAGACTTCTGGAAAGACAGAGTCAGTAGGAGGTGTGGAAACTCTGCAGTGACATCTGTGCATGTGACATGCAGGCAGGCCTAGAGACACACAAGCACTGTGACATACCGGGCTAGTTTCCCAAGGCCAACCAGTGCACTGCAGCCATTTCGTTCTGTGTATGGGCCAGGAAACTGGTAATAACCTAACTCCCTAGTAATTACGCAGGTAGAAGTTGGTATCTTCGTAAATATAATCACTTTAAGAACGTTTTCTGAGGCGCCTGGGTGGCTCAGTCAGTTAGGCGTTTGACTTCAATTCTTGATTTCGCAGCTTGTGGGTTTGAGTCCTGCGTCGGGCTCTGTGCTGACAGCTCAGAGCCTGGAGCCCGTTTTGCATTCTATGTCTCCCTCTCTCTCTGCCTCTCCCCTGCTTGCATGTTCTCTCTTTCTCAAAGATAAATAAACATTAAAAAAAATTTTTTTTTAAATAAAGTAAAAAGAAAAAAGGCTTTCCTCCTTATAAGAAACTTAATAATTATTCACAGATAAAGTATACATAATAATTAGAGCTCCTTCTCTGAAAAGTGAAACAATTTAAGATATTTTAGGTATTGATCTAATAAACAACATATTGGGACGCCTGGGTGGCTCAGTCAGTTAAGCGGTCCAACTCTTGATTTTGACTCAGGTTATCATCCCAGGGTCGTGGCATCGAGCCCTGTGTTGGGCATGGAGCCTGCTTAAGATTCTGTCTCTCTCCCCCTCGCCCCAGCTGGGTTTCTCTAAAATTAAAAAAAAATAATGACAATAAATAAAAACAACGTATTAACAAAAATGTCATGATCATTGGTCAGTAACTTCAGTTCGATGAAATGAACACCAGGAACACGGAAGCTAGCTAACGGCATCCCTCGATGCAGAGCCAGCACTGTGAAACCCACGCAGGCTGATGTTCCCGAAGGTTGTGGCATTATTTTGTTTCTAGTAGGTTTTATCAGATTACTGGGCTGGGGCAGGAGGGAAGATATAATTACAGCACTGACATTTTAAATAAAAATTAAAAATACCGATGCCTCAAAAGCATGAGATGACATTACTTCCTCGGTATAGACGTCGAACTGCCGCTTCACACACAACGCGTGGTTCAGTGTGAAGTTTTACCATTATAAAACCTTCCTGCACACAGCGATTATTTTCTGTAACTGAAATAAACACATGATAATCTAAACTAAGAGCACAGCCTCTGGAGTGCAGTTGCTTAGGTTCAACTTTTCACTAGGCCACTTGCTTAGTTGAGAGGCCTGAGGCAAGCCATTTAACCTCTCCATGCCTCAGTTTCTTCATCTGCAAAATGGGGGACAATACAGTACCATTCTTACTCAGCTGCTGTGTATGAATCACTTAACACATGAAAGTCCGTCACACCATCCACAGGGAGCCCTCCAGATGCCATTCCTACTATCATCTTTGCTCTGCTTGCTGTTCAAGGTTAAAGACTTTAGGCCAAGTTTGCTTAAAACTCACCATCTTGCACAACTTCTTCATCAGAATCTCCTTTTGTCTTTGTATATTCTAGAGTGTAAGAAAGGCCATTACAGCCCCTGGTTCGGACACCAACTTTCAGACCTACCTGGAAAAGTATTATAAATAAAACGAGTTTTAAAGTGGTACGTACTGAACAACTACATTCAAGAAGACCCTGGCTATTTAACATTATAGGTTTCTTCATAAGCTTAAAGATAAATACTAGATTTCTGGCTATAAAATGTCCCTTTAGGAAGTGTAAGTGGAACGGGGAACGTGCCTCTAAAAAATTTAGCTACTTAACAAACATCACTGCAACACTAGTGGGGATCCTAAAATTAAAAAAAAAAACTATTATATGCAAAGAAAACAATACAGAGGGGTAAAAAAAAAAAAAAACAAAAAAGAAAAAACCCAACCAGTCACTGTCACTCTACAAAAAATATCCCATGTGGTTTTTCCCTTTTTCTTCCGGTCCTTGTAATATACACAGACAATCGAAACATAGGTTTTAGTATAGCTGGACTAAAAGTCTTACTCTCTGCTTCGTTCCTGCCACGTAAGACATCATCTTTCTGTGTGACTGGCCTTCACAACTGTCTTCCGCACAGAATGCCTCAGAGATCCACTGTGCCACAGTGAGCGGTGCGCACGCGGGGCACGCACTCACGACCCTGAGTCAAGAGTCACAATGCTCTACTGAGTCAGCCGGGTTCCTCTTAAAGAAGAGTTTGAATTCCAAACATGAAGAATCCTCTTTTCTTTTAAAGGAAAAAGAAAAGTATCTGATGGCAGAGACAGCTACCTAACACATTCTCAACTGCTCACGAACGTCTGTCCTCCACCTCACTGCGGGAGATGCTCTCAGCAAGTTTCCATGCGGTTAGGTTCACCGAGGCTCACGGGCTGTCACCTGGCAGTCACCCTGCCTCTACACTGGGCCTTCCGCCTTAGGCGGAGCTGTGTACACATTCTCGAGTACCAGAAATCAAAATACTGCAGCTAATACAGACATAAAAAGTTTAAAAGATGACCAGACTGCATTGTTAAAATACCAATGTCTACCTTAATATGACTGTCTAACATATCAACCAAATTTCTACTCTTGGATCCTACATTTCACTGAAGTACCTGGTAGAACTATTACCATCCAAAGTATGATTTCAGCCAGCAGACCTTGATTCTCTTAGAAGCAGCAACGTGCACCTGCTTCAGGAAAGCAGTCACGGCGTGGGAAAGACACGTGGCAAAGAGCGGGAGTTGCCGCTTTAAGCTGCCTGGGAGTCTGGAGAGCCGAGGCAGTCAGGCAGTGTCTCTGTCCTTACACCTTTAAACACCGCCAAGACAGAGCTGTGTGTTCATTCACTTTCACAGGGAGAGCTGACAGAACACGGGAGGGAGTGTCACGTATTTGGCACAATCAACACTGAAGTGTCTAGCTCAAATTCTGAGGCACATATGCTAAGCATGGGTTTAACTTAGCTTTTATCTTTGCAAATAGGAGGACTCAAGCAAGCAGGAAGTCCTACGACTAGGAATGAATATAGATACTTACAGCAGCTCTAGGTACCTGGAGTTTGGAAAAGGTGCCCTCAGTGACACTGATGAAGGATCTGTTCCATCCTTTTCATATCACTATGAACAAACATCCCTCAAACCTACACAGCTATGTTCGTGTTTCCTTTGGTCATCGATCTATCAAAATGGAGCTAGAACACTGATATATGTATGCCACCGTTCTTAGGAGGAATGTCCAGAACTTCACTACACCGTAAGGCAGGTCGTAAAACAGAAGCTAGAAACCACTCCACAGTCTAATTACTCGATATTAATAGTCTAGTACTTGGATGTGATTTACAGTACTCCACAGGCAACGAACAATGCACGGAGATGAAGGTGAGGCTTACTGTAACCACAATCGTGCGTCCCGGAGAACAGGCTACGCAGGTGCACTAAACCACGCTTACGGGCTCAGGCCTCTAGGCAGTGGGCCTGCCACACTACGGGCACGAACTGTTTGCTGCATGATGCCTGTGACAGCACTGAATACAGATAACCCCAAAGACTGTTAGTATGGGCATTTGGCTAAAGAAATAAAACCTGTTCAATAAAACACACACTAATATATGCAACCATTAAAAAGAATGAAGTGGGTCTTTCTGTAATGATACAGAATATTACTAAGGACAACAAGTAAAGTGTAACCACAGCATGGACGGAATGCCTTTATCTAAATAGGCAGAGAGGTACACACAAATGTAACAAGCACAGGCATGGTCTAGGTCAGTAGTTCCCTTCAGCGAGTTGTTACTGGCCATTACAACAAGGGGTGGGGAAGTGTCACTCTGCGTGCAGAGGCCAGAGATACTACTGAACATCCTGCATTCCACCTCCAACAAAGAATTATCTGGCCCAAAACATCAATTGTGCAGAGGCTGAGAAACTCTGGTCTAGACAGATTGTGTCAGGAAGGACACTTGAGAGGTGGCCTTTTAGAAAGATGAATGACAACCAAGACTCTGGGGTCACAAAATTATGTCTTCTCCATTCAATACCCTGTTATCAAATAATTTCCATTTTTTTTTAAACCATGAGTGTAGCTTTACTCTTTAAATAAAAATCCCTAACCAATGAAAACATACTGTTTAATCACAAGGTAAATTCAAGGTGAAAATATGACTTCAATTTTTTTACTAAATATTCATCTGATTGGTTTTACTTACATGTTCAGGCTTATCTTTAAGAAGTTGTTTTATCTTGTTTACTGCTGAAGGTGTCTGAAAAAAGAACGAGTTATTAAGTTTTTAGTTGCAAAATTTGTTTTTAAAGCCTTACAGTTCCCTAGTCTGTGAGAGTATTCAAGTCTATCTTTAGCAAATTCACGTGACAAATTTATATTCCATTCTTGCCCAAGTACCTTGTGGCTTTTATAAGCAAACATAAAAAATCTCAATTCAAAGCATTCTGTTTTTATTAAATTTTTAAAAATGTTTATTTATTCTTGCGAGAGAGAGAGAGAGAGAGAGAGAGAGAGAGAGAGAGAAAGGGAGAGGGAGAGAGAGAGGGAGAGAGACAGAGCACGAGTGGGAGGGAGCAGAGAGAGAGGAAGACACAGAATCCAAAGCAGGCTCCAGGCTCTGAGCTGTCAGCACAGACCAAAGTGGGGCTGGAACTCAGGAGCCATGAGATCCAAAGTAGGATACTTAACTGAGCCAGCCAGAAGCCCCTATTTTTATTTTTAAAATAAAATAACAACATCCTAGCAACGTCCCTTGAATCTTGCTCCCCCCAGTCAAGGTCAGCTCCCTGGCATAAGCTCTGGGACTCTCTCCTGACATCACAAATGTAATTTCTCCAGGCAGCATCTATTTTGTGCTTCTACTACATAGAAGAGAGAAGGTGCTCAACAGTCAATGAATGACTCAAGTAATCACTGGGGAAGCCAATCTTAGGAAGTTTTTCTGTTGATTACTATTAACTCTATTTTTCCCTTACCCCTAATCTATGTCAAATCCATCAAAATGCACAGAGGAAACAGCGATAGCAGCGTGGACCCAGGGGGCGTCTCTGTACCAGTCCCGCTACATGCTCACACAGATATTCTATGTGGCTTCAAACGACATCTCAGGACATCCGGATGAACGGAAGGAAGCTAGTCAACTACAGAAGCAAGCACGGGGAGGCATTTTCAGGAGTAATGTGGTTTAATCTAGCCCATGTGTCCTCAAGATGAGGAAAACCTCACAACATACTGTATCATATATATGGGTCAGCATCGCCAACCCCACTTTCTCGGGTGGTGCCTTTTTCCAACAACGTTTACCGAATTTGTACTCTTGGAACCTGTCTGCTTTTCTTGGTGCTGTGAGGGACAAAGGCTCTTCCAGGGCATTTCTGCTCCACCTCTTGGCTGGATCCCAGCCTGTGACTTGGCTGAAACGGGGAGAAGAGACTCTCCTCGTCAGGAATCTTGTGAGGTTCAGTAAACAAGTTAATGAAGGACACTGTCAGCAGTGCCAGGCACAAAGAGCGCGGTATAAACCCGCTCTTAGCACAATGATGACAGACTATTAATGAAGACATCACGTCCTTCCTACTTTGTTTTATTAGCTCCTCAACTGGCAACTCTGCGCTGGTCCTCCAGTTTTCTGTATTGGCATCTTACTGGTTTGTGAAATCCTAGAGAGTGGGCATTACGACCTATGACTCAAAATCAACTGTAGCCAAAACTCAAGCCGGTGCTGAGGGAACAGACCCAAAGGTCGGCCCGAAGTGTGCTCTTCCGGCCTGCCTGGAGGGGGCTCCGCCAGATGAGGATGTTGAAGCGGAATCTGGTCTCAATTTAGAAAGGCCATGAAACCAATTTAGAAAGTTGAGACTAGTATTTTTTTAAAAACACAAACTAAGGGCCCCTGGGTGGCTCAGTTGGCTGAGCGTCTGCCTTCAGCTCAGGTCATGATCTTACAGTTCGTGAGTTTGAGCCCTGTGTTTAGCTCTCTGCTGTCAATGCAGAGCCCAATTAAAAAAAAAAAAAGATTAAAAACAGTATGCAAGGGGAAGAAGAAGGAATGGAGGAGAGTATAATCATGTTTTTTTTTCTTTTGAGATCATGGCATATCAACCTCAAATAGTTACAGAAATAATTCTGAAAAGAGTTTTAAAATGCTCATTTATCAAACAATTGACAGTAAAAACTATCTGTTATTTTCATGGTCATATTTCCCACATTGAGTCCTGAAGAAATTAATCTAATTACTGTCAAAGAGCAAAGGATTTTTGATAAGTTAAAAAAAAAAAAAAAAAAAAAAAAACCAAGCCCAGTCATGGGAAAATCTCCATCTCAAGTACAACTTGCCCTGTGAGGCTGGGGGTCAGAGGTGAGGAGGGCTCACCATTCACCCCGCGGGACCGGAAAAAAGCAGACACATTGTAAACACTACTCTGTCAACAGCCCCTTGTGCTTTTATCTCCAATTGGTTATTAAACCGCCTAACTTGGTTTAACAAAATAATATATTTTCTGCTTTTCTCAACTCTTAGTAGAAAGCACTCAGACACAGTAAATAAAAATTCTTGGAGAGGGGTCTACCTATCCCAAACTGGCTGACTTCACACCTTTTACTTTAAGGAAAGAGTAATCGGTGTGCCTGGGAAATGTTGTTATAGGAACCAAATCAAGTCTTAATTTTCCTGTGTCAGGCCAAAACCAAACATACTCCATTGGGAGTATTATTTATGATGGAAACTCAGCTGAGTACTTTTTTAAGGGGAAAGATATGGATCTTACAACTTGCCAAGTGAGAGACTTGATTTTCAGAACAAGTCAGAATGCCGAACAGGAAACATGTGGCATTTAAAAAAAATAGATAATAGATAAAGAGCTAGCTATTAAAGGTACTTCCCGTGTGTCTTGGGGCCAGGCAGAAGCTAAGGATTGTACTGGGCTCTTGTCTATTTGCAGGCGCTAGCGACTCCAATAAGTAAACTCAATCTGGCAAACAGTGCGAGACCTTCAACTAAACCACATGCTCCAGGACCAGGGGCCTTCCAATTTCCGAGCACTCCTCCCAAACAACTAAGATTCTTATACTTTTCCAAGAGAAGTTTAATATACCTTGATTTATACCTTAACTTAGGTATAATTAAGGATTTATTCACCTGAGATTTGACCAATGAATTAAAATTTAAGATTCCTGGGGCACCTGGGTGGCTTAGACAGTTAAGTGTCGGACTTCGGCTCAGGTCCTGATCTCATGGCTCGTGGTTCATGAGTTCGAGCCCTGTATCGCCTCTGCAGTGACAGTACGGAGTCTACTTGGGTTTCTCGCTGCCCCTCCCTTCCCTCAAAATAAATAAGTAAAACTTAAGAAAATTAAGATTCTTGAAACTCAATAAAATATAAAGATGATTTTTAATCTACAAAAGGCTCTTAAAAAAAGACTTTCAGTCTGTTTTTGTAGCAGAAACTTCTCATCCTCAAAATTGTATTTCCTTAATTTCCCATGCAATTTTAATATTTTGCTGTTCAAGAAAACAAAATTAAAACCAGAAGTAACTCCATGATTATGTATACTAACACACACCAACAACTACAACCTATTTTAATCTCATTACAAATGTGGCATTTTCATGTTTAGAAGATGGTAGATAAAGAGCAGCCAATGAACAGGTTACAGTATATTTTACCCATTCTCTAACAGCGAGGGGTGGCAATATGGTGTTTTCCATTTTGTCTTTTCCTATTCATCTATGTATTATGAAGCCTACATTTTAAATGTGTAACATGTTTCTCACATAATATATAGTAATAGCATGTATTAACCACTTACTAAGTATGTTCTAGGTGCTTAATGGTTTACATGCATTATCTTATTCCTACAATTCTGTGATGTAGGTATTAAAGATTAAATAATTTGCACAGGGACAGTAAGTTAAAGAATGAAGAGTTATGACTCCCAAATTTTAAAAAATGCATTTACAGTGACTATACCAACTGAATGTACTCACCAACTCAATCTACTCTAATTTATTAACCAATCACTCACTGTTATACATTTTGACTACTTCCAGAGGTTTCCTGGAGAATACCCTTTATTTATTTATTTATTTTAATGTTTTTTATTTATTTTTTGAGAGACAGAGAGAGACAGTGCAAGCAGGGGAAGGTCAGAGAGAGAGGGAGACACAGAATGTGAAGGAGGCTCCAGGCTCTGTGCTAGGCATCCACACAGAGCCCAACACGAGGCTCGAACCCATGAACTGTGAGATCATGACCTGAGCTGAAGCCGGATGCTTACCCGACTGAGCCACCCAGGCGCCCTGAGAATACCCTTTAAATGGCCTAAATATAGAAATCTCACTTCTTGGTCATTGTTCCAAAGGACTTCTGGTACTTGTCCTTCAGTGAATTAACAGCTCCATATTGGGGCTCGAGTATCACATTGCTTCTTAGCCCTTTTCAACCAGGTGCCGCCAGAAAGTTAAAGTCTTGCGCCCACCGCACATAATGAATTCACTTCTCTGTGTGCACGAAGAGTGGTGCTGGCTATATACCGTTATTCTCTCATGGCTTTGGATGAGCTTCATGCACAGCCCTAGGGACATCCCTAATCCTAAATTATGGCTACCTTAATTGTGATTTGTAGAAGGATGGAAATAAAAGCCTCTGCCAGCAGGGCAGTGTCAAATCTTCAAGTTCTTTTGTCATTTTTTACTCTGCTACCTACAAACTCAATTCCATTGGTCAATTCCTGGGTATGTACAGTAGGGACAGTCTCCTCTTTGGATGTTTCTCTGAAGATGTCCAGAGGTACTCACTTTCATGTGGTGGGGTAGAGTCTTAAAACATTCAATCAAGGAACCACCTCAGATTTGCATCAAAGTGTTAAGGGCAGCCTATCACCAGATGAGGCCTTTTGCTCCAGCAACCCGCCAATCCTCTCCTGGATTAACATCAGCTAATGTAGACAATTTGGTGCTGACAGCATGGAACCATGTTTTCATTTCAGCAAGTCCCTCTCCTTTTCCAAGCCTTTTGATGACCGCTGGTAGGCTGCACAGGAACAACACTTTAACAAGGTTGCACCTGGTCAAGATCCTGATGTGAAGTTATATATCTAGGTAGCACTGATCTCTTCCCACTCATTTTACTGAAATCTCTCTACTTTTATTTGCTTTCATCTGCATTCACTCATTAGCCCTTTGGTCACCTCCCTGTTTCTGTACTTGACAGAACATGCTGGGACTTAAAATATTTGCAAAAACACTAGAAAACTAAGAACAAACAGCAACACATGTATGCCATAGGGTCTTGAGCCTAGGGATCGAATGCTAGGATTAAAAGGACTGCAAGCCTGCTGCGCAGGCCATCGGGTGGATAGCAGCAAGGACCTTTTTCTTTAGCACTAGCTGAGATCACAGGGAAACAAATTTCTAAAGTCAGTCAGTTACACAAGCTAAGTTCAAACAATGGACTTCAGCAAGCTAAGTGGAACACTTGATCAAACGCAACAACAGAGCCCTGCTGAACTAAGAATTGACAGGATAAGGAACTACTATAATTTCCTTAGCAGAATTAGCTTAGTAAGTGGTAACAGGTAATGAAGCAGGGAGCAAGTTGTAGAGAGCTGGAGCTCAGGTCTGAAAATGTGAGCTGATATTATTCCTAGTTATTTCCTAAGGGTGGCCAAGGGTGCCAAGGCCTGGCCCACAACTGTGTCCCTGGAGGGTCCGAACTGTGTAACTCATTTCTTTCTTATTCTGAAACACAGGAGGTCTTAAATGTCAGCTGAATGACAAGGAGCATAAGGGTCTGACTTAAGAGATCCTGAACAAGCAGATAATAATATGCTAAATGATGGAGGAAAAAAAGGCAAGAGTGTCTCTGTACTTTCTCTGTCTTGGTCTACTATTACCTACCAGCAGCAGGATTCTTTTCAATTCTATGTACTTAAAAAAAATTTTTTTTTAATGTTTGTTTATTTTGAGAAAGAGAGTGAGCAGAAAAGAGGCAGAGAGAGAGGGAGACACAATTTGAAGCAGGCTCCAGGCTCTGAGCTGTCAGCACAGAGCCCGATGCTTGCTTCCAACCCACAAGCCATGAGATCATGACCAGAGCTGAATTTGGAGGCTTAAGAGACTGAGCCATCCAGGCGCCCCAATTCTGAGTACTTTTGAACTGAGACCAAAAGACACAAAGTAGGACTCTAGTTCTTGTGATTTCAAGACCTTGGAGAATTCTAAGCTCTCATAATGGTACCTTCCAGACATGAAAACAGGCCGATGGGTACTGAAAATAGTTAACAGAATAATCGGGATAACCTGTGTACAGGCTGAAAATACCGATCCATTATAAAAATGAATTTTCCCACCTCATCACAACTTTCTTCTGTTTTGCTTCAACTAGTTTCCCCGCAACAGGCTTTCTTATAGCATTAGCTTGAATGGAATCTGAGTCCTTTAAAAAATCTACTTTCCTACTCTCTAGGTGCTGAATGCTTGCACAAAGCCGCCTTCTCCTTCATCAAGAGTGGGTGTGTGAGAAGTATGCTGAACTGACCATAAACTTTCCCATAAAATTCAACTCTTTCAAAATGGCAAACTCGAGTGACTGCGTAATGGACACGGAGTTTTCTCGGGGTGAAATGTTTTGGAACCAGATAGACGAGATGGTTGCAGAACACTTTGTACTAAATGCAAACGAACTGTACATTTTAAAGTGGTTAATACGATGTTATGTAAGATTTCCCTCGGTTAAGAAGAAAAAACAACTGCACAGTGCACCAGGGATCCCGTATGCACGGTAAGTCCTGCGGTGAGCACAGCGGTGTGGACTCTGGTGCAGTCTGAGGGTGTTCGACCTTTGGCCTAGAAAACGCCGAGAGCTCACGAAGAGTAGAGATTTTTATCCTTCTTTGTCCTTTGTGAGAGCCGACCACCGCGGAGGCCTGCTGGAGGGCAGAGGGTGTTTCACGCAGCCTCCCCTCCCTGACCCCAGGAAGGAACCCTTTGTGTGCAGCAGCCTTGATCTCGGCCAGAGGTGGGCTTTGTTGAAGCTGCGCCCTCACGTCGCTCGCCGCGCTCGCCCGGAGGTACCCGGGGGAGCTCCCGCCCTCCCGGCGCACCTCGAGGGCAGGGACTCCGGTTCCCTCCCCCAAGCTCCTCGACGCCCCGCACGCCAACCTCTAAAAGGCCCACAACCCAAGCGCAGTCGCGCCCCCGAGCTCGCAGCGGACTGCCCCGGCCCACGGCGCCCCCCAGCCTCCGCACGCGGTGGCGCGCGGCCTGCTGGGAAATGTAGTTCCGGAGGCACCCGGCTGCCGCGGAGCAGCCCCGCCCGGGCTTGTTTATCTTCCCAGCCGAGGCGAGGCGGGCAGGGCGGCGACAACGCGGCCGCGGAGCGGGCCCGGCGCCCTGCCGCCGTGACCTCTTCGCGGGGGCGGAGGTGAGCCAATGTCATCCGCCCGACCGCGCTCCCCGGCCACTCACCAGGGTGAGGGCGGCCCGGGTGGGCTGCAGCTTCCTCTTGCTCACAGCCCGGACAGTGGCCCGGACTAACGAAGCCGACATCCTCGCCGTCCCGGCGCCCCGGTGCCTCGGGCCGGAGATCGGCCGCCTCAGCCTCTCTCCATGGACACAGCGGCCGCATTGACGCCACAAGCTCTGGCGCACGGCGCCCAGGCCCCGCCCCGCGCGGGCCCGTCCCCGCCGCCGCCATTGGGCGGATCATGTGAGTGACGGGTAGAGGGCGGGGCGCGGAGCTCCGGCCATGGCCACGTGACATGGCGGGCGCACGGGCCCGGGAGCGAGGTTGTCTTTGCTAGTTCGGTCTCTGCGCAACGAGCGGAGTGGGGCTGGGGCGTGCAGAACGGCGTCACTTGTGGACTCTGGAGGCGTGCCGCTCCGCGACCTGCCCCTGGGCAAGATGCGGCGTCACTCCTTAAGAACGCTCTCCAAAGCAGAAGGGTTCCGCGGCCCAGGTACACACGTTTGTCTTCCTTTTTGGTCCAGCTAGGCAGTTCTTAAGAGCATAGATTGACCGCAGAATTGCTAAAGAAACAACCCAAGCACCAATCCACCCCCTCACCGCGGGCTGTACCGCACCGGATGTTGGAAGATGGTGCTAATGCAAGTTTCGCTTTTACGTGCTGTCTTTGGAACCCCGACCAACCCCGAAGATGTGATTGGACTGTTCTGTCAACATTCATAGCGAGAACCATTCTGTTAGCTTGGTTGAACACCTGTTTGTCAGACCTTGTAGTGGCTGCTCAGGGCCTTCTGCCTTTTAATTCTGCCTATGAATTCAGCAAGTACACCTAAGCACCAGGCATTGTACCAGGCATGCACTCACAGGAAGCCTGCCAATGGAGAGTCCAGGACAGAATGAGATCCTGGAGGACAGAAGTGCAGCAGGGTTAGCAATTGGGGGGTAGGGGGGTAGGGGGGTGGGGGGGTGGGGGGAGGGGAGAACATAAGGATGGATGGCTTTTCTCGTGGAAGTGCTAGAGGTAAAGGGGAAAAGTAGGTTCCATGGAGTGGTGCTGGAGGAAAGATTCTTGCTCAGTGTTTTGATGCGGAAAGAACTTATCAATGTGTTTTAGAGCCCGACTTATCTTTCATCCCCTGGAGCCTACAGGATTGGATGGTTCAGAATTCCCTTAGGTAGTTGCCTCCCTGCTAGTGAAATACAACTGCGTGACAGCAAGAGAACGGTTATCTTTGCCTCTAAACACAAAAGAAGCGGTGAGTTTAGGAGATGGTAGGATGGTGGGTTTGTATCCTGACTTCCTCTCCCTAGCTGGGTGATTTGGGACGAGATGTTTCACTTCCTGTGCCCTTCCTTCTACTGATGCCATGCAGATTAAACGGAAGGCCCTTAGAAGGGTGTATGGTGCCTAAATACCAGCAATTCAGTAAAGGTTGCTAGTTGTTCATGGATATTTAAAGATGTCATACACTCGGACACCGTGGAACCACAGCAGTGGATACACGTGCCATTATACGTTTGTCTAAACCCACAGAACCTGTCAGACCAAGAAGGAATCCTAATGTGAACAATGGGCTGTGGGTGATAATGTGTCCACATAGGCTCATCAGTTCTAACAAATACCAGACCCTGGTGCAGGACGTGGATAGTGGAGGGTTTGGGCTTACGTGGGGACTGGGGTATATGGGAATTCTATACTTCCCATTCAGTTTTGTTGTGAACTTAAAACTGCCCTAAAAAAGTGTTAATAAAATGCAAAAAAAACCAAAAACAAAAACCATGTATCATTCCTAATTATTGAAATATCATTATGCAGTCATGTAGCACTTTACCGGTTTCAGAAGCACCCGTGCGCACACGGTCTCATAGCAGCCTCACCGTTTTTTTTAGACAGGTGCATTGGCATGGCTAAAGATGATGCGTGGACTCTGACTTTTTAGTAGGGTGTGTTAGAAAGTATTTTAAAAATCTGGTCCTAAATTTTGACTCAGGATCCAATGTATGCATGATTCGCTCATCTATTTAGTGCACACTACTCGGTTTTGTTTTGTTTACATTGGCTGGTTGTTGTGCATGTGAGCGGTAAGGCCCATAATCTGCGTGTTAGTGGGTCAGGCATACTTGAGGTTATTGGTGCCTGAGATAAACTGGCACTCGGACAGTTTTCAGACTGTGTGAGAAATACGTGAGCGCCCTTATCTCAGAGCAGCCGCTGCGCTGTGGTGTCGGAGGCGGTCGTGGTGAACTGCTGAAGGAGCTGGCAAGCTGGAGCCACGTTTAGATTCCCAACAGGAAGCACTTAAAATAGAGAAATGTTCAACACTGTGCACTTCCGGCTTTAGTTTCGGGCTTCTAGACTTTAAAAAAGGTGTTTTCCTAGTAAGACCTCCCTTCAGCCTCAGTACTCTGTGAAAGGGCAGATATGCTTTCCATTTTGTAGGCAAGTAAACTGAACTGCGCAGAGAGGTCAGGGGGATTGCTGCAGTCAGCTGGAAAACTGGCAGAGCCAGACCCTAATTAAGTCTAGAATTCCACCCACTGAACTGCGCTAAATTCTTAACTTCTGCTGTGCACATACACACCTGCTTTCAAAGAAAAAAAAAACTGAGCACACCTTCACAGTTTTATCAGAGTTTGTTGAATTCTATTTTCTTGTCTTTTTTTTTTTTTGGCCTGTAACACTATTCCTTTGACCTACCTACCCAGGACTTTTTCCACTCAGGAATTCTTTTTTCTGTTTTTTTAAAATAAAACCATTTGTGAAACACATTTGAAAATGAAAGGTAAACGGAAGTCAGGTCACAGAACATTTTAGTAACATCTCAGAAAGTGCGCATTGTTGATACTGTACGCACTGAGCAAGGGGTTAAAACAATTAGACTTGGGCTGTGAGAAGAGACTTCATCTTCCTGTTAGTTCCTGGGGGAAAGAGGAAAGTAGAACTGGGCTAGTGGGGCCTTCGTGGGGCCTGCTGAGAGACAGGCCAGCTGGGTCTGAATGATAACTGCGCCCTGGGGGCTGGCCTGGAGCAGATGCACCTGTCCCCCGGCTGGGGTGCGGAGAGGGGCCGTGACAAGGCCCGCGTCAAGGGAGCAAAGAACCTGGGGTCATCGACCCTCCGGGGCTGGTAAACACTGGTCATGTCCCGCTGATCCAGTGTGAGGGACTGAAATCTACCACAGAAATTAGAATAAAATGTAGGAAGCTTTTTAACATTCTTAAAAGGGTATAAGAAAATGTGGTTTCCATGAAAAGGAAGATAATAAAAATAAACTTGAATGAGAGGAAAGGGAAGGTGGCTGAAGGAAGCTGAAGACAATTATAAATGAAATGACAAAATTCATGTGAGAAATAGCAAACAGCAGAATGACACCAAAAATCCGGTCAGTCATGTGGAGAATAAATTTGAAAAGTTTTCTAGTGTGGAGGAGAAAGAGGAATACTGAAAAAAGATAAAAGCATTTTTGAGAGAAAAAAATTAAGAACACACGTTCCCAAGATGGGAAAAAACCCAACAACCAAAAAAACCCAAACTGGGCTAGGGGGATTCATGGGATTTGCTTTGGCTTCAGACAAAAGTCACTGACACAAAACTTAAACACTGAAGCATCCAGGCAGAAAAATAAAACCTGCAAGGGAACAAAACGTAGGCTGGTCTCTGATTTCTGCTGTCAATAAACTTTCCAAAGAAAGTGTGATGAGGAGTAGAAAAGTTGTGTGCCCGGTCCAGCTCACTTTCAAGTTGAAGGCAAGAGAAAGCAGAAGAGGAGCAGCTTCAGCCCAGGGTTCATAACTGACGCTTTAATTCGAGAGTTTGGGTTCGTTAAAACTGAGCAACAATCGCTCAGCCTCTACCACAACTCACCCAACCACGTCGTCACTGTCCGCAGGCTTCTTCCTTAACTGGGATATGTCGTCCGCGGGTGAAAAGGGTTCACAGACGTCTGTTTCCTGAGCCCTCTCCCACCTGGGGACGCTTGCCCAGCTAACACCCTCCCTGCCCTCTATTTCCACCCCCCAAAGACTGTGCTTCTCCACGCGGTCCCAGAGCTCGGCGCACAGTGGGGCCAGTGAACAGCGGCACGAGCACAAGGAGAGGCAGATGCACACTGCCCGCCCTCCGTCTGGTTTCCTCATGAAATTAGGACTCTCGCTAGAAAGTAATGTGGATAAAAATTACAGGTTGAAATTCTGATTTTATTTCAAAACCGAGGCATAGTTCTGACCACGTACTACTTCTGGAAGGGCTTGTGGAGTTTGAGAAACAGTTCCAGGAGGGCTCCAGTCAGACCTCCAAAATGACACCAACCAAACTTGTGATTGGCAGAGATGGCCTCTTTCATCTTCAGGGATTTTTAAAAGTTCTCCACCTTAATTCTGGAGTATCATAGAAAGTAAAAAGCACTTCTCTTTTGTTGTTTTGTCTTTGAAAATGTTTTTTAGCAGCAAACAGGACTATTCGTTTCCTTTACTTCATTTTTAGGAGCATAGTTAATTCTAGGTCAACTTAAAATTAGAGAGGGGAAAAAAACCAAAGCCCCTCGGGGAAGGCTCACATAAATAGGTACTCGTGTTCGAGTTATCACTTCTACAAATATCACTGAAATAAGTTTGTAAATCGTAAATACAGTAGTAGCAGTGCACACATATTTGATATGCTTTCACACAAGGATTCAGTAAACAACAATAAATACAATCTCCCCTCTTCAAAACAAAAAAGGGATTTATGGGTGGAAAAAAGGGTAATTTACTAGGGGTTTACCAGCACACCATTTTTAGTGTGCTCTGAGAGAATTAAAAACCATCAAATTGTATTCACTGAATACTGGCCCACAATTACGCCCCCCCCTTTTTTTTTTTAAATCTGGCTTAAAAAAAATAAAACCTGACTTAAATACATACATTATGGCTTTCTGGTAAAATCCTTACATCTATGGGGATTTGTGGTAGGTTAAGACTCTATTAAATTTTTTTTCCTCATTAGAAATTTCAATAAGTTAAAAAGAAAAAAAACAGCCTGACTTTTCCCTTGAATGTTAAGCAGAAGCCTGATCTACACTACTGTGTCCTGTGAAATGAACCTAATTTCAAACTGAATGGGACCGCCTAAGTGGCCACTTAGAGTGCTGCATTTTCCTTCCCTCATGATTCCTGCTGGGTCCTCTTCGCTGAGGCTTTTCCCTGAGTCATATATTTACTGGAAAGGCTACCTAGAAGGGGGGGAAAGAACAAAACCCAACATAAATAAAACAAGCCTCACTTTATCACAAAAGTAATAAAATAACTTCTTATTGTTAATTATATACAGAAACTTTTCAGACTGGCATTGGTCCCTTGTTTTGAATTGGATAAGCAAGCTAGGTATAAAAAGAACACATATGGAACATGATCCATTAAACACACAGTCAAAATTCTAAAGGCAGGCAAGTTGCTAGAGTGACTTCATTCTACTACACTAGTGTGTTTATTGCGTCCATATTGGTGCAGAAGGTCAGTGGACTTTTCAAAACCTCTGTTTTGTATAGATCAGTGTCTTCGTTTACAACCACGCAGAATAGATTGCAAAAAATTCTTTGGTTAGAAATAAACATCTTGCATCTCTACTTTGTGGATATGAACCTGTGGATGGTCACATTCTAGCAATAACTTACTGATATAAAAGGGAAAAAGAAAATTTATTATATTTACAGGTGAAGGACAGAAATGTAGATTACTAATTTGAATCATACTACAGAACAGTTAATAAGTCTTGTTCTGGAGCATAGACAAATAGATCAATGAAACAAGAAAGTTAAGAAATTCTTAAGTGATTACATATAAGAATGTAGTATATACCAAAGGTTGCATTTTTAACCAATGAGATAAAGTATGGATTGTTCAGTAACTGGTACTGTGTCAAGTATTTGGGGAGGAGGGGGGAGTTAGGTATCCTTCTTACAACATATCTTTCCTCTCCACACAATTCCAAATGAAGTACAGAATTAAATAAGAGAGTCAAAGTGTAAGAGGTAGTGAAGTTTCCTAAGCCCACCACCTTAACCTATGAGAAAGGCTTGCTATGCTTCCAACTAGAATTTACAAGTCATTAGGGAAAAGATGAAAACCGACATACAGCTGGGAAGGTAAAAAGCAATTTTGGGAAGAGGAGAAAAAACAACAGGAATATATGTAAGAAACATTCAGTATCAATGGGTGATCAAAGAAATGCAAATTAAAACAACTTTTGATTACCAAATTGAAGGAAGATCAGAAGGACAGAGAGGTGGGTAGGAACTTTGCTAAATGAATAGTCATAGAAACCTAATAATAATTGAAGTATGCAAATAAATGTCCAAAACTTGTGATATGACAAACAATACAAGGTATGCATAGAAGGACAATTAATAACTTAAAAGTTATAAAACCACACAAATGGTATTTTCATAAAAATGAAAAATTAAAAACAAATGAAAAATCCCATCAGTCATATGTTTGGTACCTAAGTTTCCTTATCTGTAAAATGTGGGCCCTAACACCTACCCCCATTGGGATTATTGTGAAGAGTAAATGAATACAGGTAACAACTGAACAGGACCTGGCACACAAAGTACTCAATAAATATTAGCCATTATTAGTGCATTGATATAAAAAGATGAGAAGACTTCACTTCCAAAACCTTGATAGTAGTTATGCTCTAGAAGAAGGTATAAATGGCTTTTATTTTCTCTATTTTGCTTAACTATCTACATTTTCTTTTTTTCTTTAATGTGTTCTTTATTTTTGAGACAGAGAGAGACCGAGCATGAGAGGGGGAGGGGCAGAGAGACAGGGAGACACAGAATCCAAAGCAGGCTCCAGGCCCCGAACTGTCAGCACAGAACCCAACGCGGGGCTCGAACCTAGGAATGCAAGATCATGACCTGAGCTGAAGTTGGAGGCCCAACTGACTGAGCCACCTAGGCACCCCTATCTACATTTTCTAAAGTAAACATATTAAGTACACAAATAGAAATTTATGCCCCACAGAAGCAAACTTTTCAAAGCACAGAATCTAGATGATCAACTCATAGTGAAAAATGAGTGATATTAATCAGGAAGAAGCAAAGCATTCTCCTGTAGTATTTATAGCCTAGAGTATCTACTGATCGACAGGCAACAAATCTTTGATATTCTGAACTGCCCAAAGAATCGAGGATAAACTTTTCATTCAAGGGACAAAAAGTTTAGAGCACTATACCTCATACTGTACATACAATCAAGATGGGTTAAAGATCTAAATAGAAAAAAAATTTTTTTAAACGTACTATAAGAAAATATAGATGAGATAGAGATCTTATAAGGGAAGAATTTCTTTAAAAAATTTTTTAATGTTTATTTATTTTTGAAAGAAAGACAGCATGAGTGGGGAAGGGGCAGAGAGAGAGGAAGACACAGAATCCAAAGCAGGCTCCAGACTCCCAAGATGTCAGCACAGAGCCCAATGCAGGGCTCAAACCCATGAACTATGAGATCATGACCTGAGCTGACATCGGATGCTTAACTGACTAAGTCACTCAGGAGCCCCGGGAAGAATTTCTTAAAGACGACCCTAAAATCAATGAGCCACATGACCATGAAAGCTAATCATAGAAAGTCAATCATAGAAAGTAAATTATTAAAATTTAAAATTCTGGAATGGCAACAGTCATAAGTTGAAAGACAAGATATACTGAGGAAGATCCACAGAATGTATATAATAAAGGAACAGTATTCAGAATAAATGAAGAACACTTACAAATTAATAAGGAAATGATAATGAA
Source organism: Suricata suricatta (assembly GCF_006229205.1). Taxonomy (NCBI): domain Eukaryota; kingdom Metazoa; phylum Chordata; class Mammalia; order Carnivora; family Herpestidae; genus Suricata; species Suricata suricatta. Next base: position 65,082,856 of record NC_043712.1, on the reverse strand, counting down.
ACAGGAAAATGGGCAAATGACGGGAACAGAGATTTCACAGAACTCCAACTGGTCAACAAACATCTAAGATGGGCAAATGATATGAACAAGGAATTCACAGAAGAGTAACTCCAACTGGTCAATAAACAAAAGCATAATAAACAAAATACAAATTAGAACACCACCAAAGTATTTTTCACTCATCAGGTTTGCTGGTGGGAGTGGCAATTACTTCAACGAATAACTTGACCATATCTAACTAAATTGAAAATGCACATATGCAATGGCTCAACAGTTTGACTTCTAGGTATAAAAACCACAGAATCGCTCATAAATGCTCAAGGAGACTCAGACAAGAATGTTCACTACAGCACAGTTTATAATAACAAAAAAAGACAAATGCAATCTAAATGCTCATGTGTTAGCGAATGGATAAAATATTCTGTACTCATACATCGAATACTGGAAAGAAAATAAAACTAATGTATTTAAATACCAATATATATAATTTCAAAATCACTTCATTAAGTTGATATGAAAAAGTAGGTTGTAGAACATTCTTATTACACAGTATAATATACCATTTAAATCAAAAACTTCACCAAGGACACATACGTTAAAGACTACAGATGTAAGTCTAAAAAAAGAACTGGAAGAACATCTGAATGCGTAACAGACGCATCCGGGGTGGAGGATGGCAGTCAAAGGGGGTTTGCTCCATCTGAATGATCTTTTATTTAAAAAAGATCAAGAAGAAAATGTGAAAAAATAAAGTCCATTCTCTAGAAGATGGCTTATATTTGTACCTTTATATTTTTCCCCCAAATGTTCAGAAACTACTCTTTTCTAAGAATATTACTAGCAGTCCTATTACTACATCCCTATATATAAAAATAAATCTCCTCAAAGCTGAAGAAATTTCATATATAAAATGTGCATGTAAAAAATGTAAAACCTCTAGAAATAAACCGTGGATGAACTTGCATGTAATCTGGGGGAAGAACACGAAATTTACAAAACTATAAGCATGACTTGAAATGACCTAAAAGTTGGGTAGATGAAACTACTAAACCAAACAAGCCAGCAACTGTCTACGTGGCATAATGAATCATAAATGAGGCTGAAAGAATAATGAGCTGGGGTGATGGCAGTAAAGGACAGAACACGTGACAAAGCACGAAGGGCTGTCTATGTGGAAGGGGCTGGAACACGAAGAGGAATACCCTAATTAAAAAAACACAAAAACAGAAACATGGAGAAATACAAATGAAAAATGTGAAAAAGAGGAGCCTTCAATCGAGAACACAAGCTGACTGGCAAAAAAGACTATTGCCATGACGTGAGGGCAGGGGAAACAGGCTGCGGGGACTCCCTGGGATTGTCACCAATCCCATTGTGGCATTCTGGCATCATTGTGAAAATGTGCATACTTTGTAATCTATCTTTCTGACTAGGAATTTATCCCAAGAAAATAACTGGGTAAATATGCCTGATAAGAGTTTATATAAACAGTGGCATTGAAACTTGAAATAGTGTGCTCCTGAGCCAATGGGACAGGACAAGCAGGCAGGGAGCTTCGAGGGGCTTGACGGCAGTGTTTCAGTGTGCACACAGATTCCTTCTGAGAGGGCCTGTGAGGCTAAGAAAGCACACCTGTCTTTCTTTCATGTTCTTCTCCTACTTTAAGAGTGGCACGTCTCCTTCTCGTCCAAATCTTAATGTGGTATGTGGATCTGGGGTGGAAAAGCCTGAGGAGGCCGGACAGCAAATGAAATGCTGGTAATTTCGTGTTCTTCCCCCTGATTACATGACCACAGGGTCAGTGTGAATGCCTCTAATAAAAATCCCAAATTTTTAGCTTTCATAAAAGTACCTTGATAGCTGTGATCATCAAAAACTAATTCCTGATGATACATTACTATGTGATTTTTGGTGATACAGTTAAAAAGGAATGACAATAACTGAGTGGCACTATTGTAAAACACCTTCCATTCCCTACAACAGTATTTCTGTTATTTTTAATATCCTATCATAAAGACTACTGAGGTTTCTCATTGGTTACCAACTATAAAAACAAAAGATTTAAAAAAAAATGGCTAAGGAACACTGTTTCATTCCTGCCGTAAGTGGTAACAATCAAACAATACACGAATGCATGGAGAAACCCCATCTATCTCAATGAATGGCAGTCACGTTCAGTATGCGAATATAAAAATTTGGGGGCCCCTGACTGGCTTAGTTGGTTGAGTGTCCAACTCTTGATTTCAGCTAAGGTCATGATCTCACAGTCATGGGATCAGCATGGAGCCCGCTTAAAATTCTCTCTTTCCAGATGCCCCCTCTCCCTGACTTGCATAAAACAAAACAAAACAAAACAAAACAAAACAAAACAAGAAAAAAACATTTTTTCGCCCATAAAAAGGTCATTTTTAATAAAAATTTGTAACATTTGCTTTGATTATATATTCTAACACAAAAACTCAATTTAGAAGAAACTTATACTTTGATAAAAAGCTTAAAAATCCAATTTAAATATTGTTACAGATGACTAGGATAGGCTGATAAATAAAAGGCTTGAATTTGAATCCTTTTTAAAGATATTAATTAAAAAATTTTTTTACATTTTTTATTTTTGAGAGAGAGGGAGGCTGAGAGGAAGGGGGACAGAGGATCTAAAGCAAGCTCTACTTGCTTGACAGGAGAGAGGCCTGATGTGGGGCTCGACCCCATGAACCACAGATCATGACCTGAGCTGAAGTCAGAGGCTTAACCAGCTGAGCCACCCAGGTGCCCCTTAAAATTTTATTTTTAAGCAAACTCTATATTGGGGCTTGAACTTATAACCCTGAGATCAAGAGTCGCATGCTCTACCAATGAAGCTACCTGGGCACCCCTAAAATGCCTGAAAAATATATGATAAAAATATACCACCTTAAGATGGAAGTAAAACAAAGGAATTCAAGGAGGAAAGTAAAATGATATAACATTTCTACCTGTTACACAGCTGTAAATGAATGGCTGCTCATATGAAAAACATTAATTTCATTTGATACATTCAAGGCTAATTGATGTTTTATTTTAAAATATCAATATTTATTTTAAAAGACCCCAGGAATTATATGCTTTGCAGTTCTGATGAAAAATTTAGATATCAACTTAAAAATATATGAGAAGTATGGGCTTTCTCCATTTTGGGGGAAGAATATGAAAGCAAAAAAAGTTTTGGAGAACACTGACATACCAAATATTTGAAAATAATCCATTAGTGAGGAATGTTAAATAAATAATGGTATATTCACATATTAGAATATCAAGAAAGGTATCAAAAAGAATGATCTGTATTCAATAATAATATCTCCCCATATTGTTTACAAAGGTACTTCTGTTGTTTTATTTTTAAGATATTTTTAGTAATCCCTACACCCAACTTGGGCCTTGAACTTACAACCCCAAGATCGAGAGTCACATGCTCTACTGGCTGAGCTAGCCAGGTGCCCTTATTGCTATTATCTCAAATTTACCATCATAAAGGCCCCCTCCCCCCCTTTTTTTTAATCAGTAGGCTTTTAAATTCTGGTCAAGGAAAAAAGTTATAATAGTATATATACATCACTATGAGAGAGAAAAGATACCGCCAATCTCTTATAACATCTCCAGTTTTTAAGATTTCAAACCACGAGATTAAAACGGAATAAATGAAGAGACAGATTTCCTTCAGTTGAAATGTAATTTTCTTTGCAAAACAGGGGAGGATTAAGGAATAGAAAAATGTTAGTTTTTTTTGAGATTCTCACACTGAATAAATTGTTAACATGTACACCAGAGTAATCCACTTAAGCATAAAAATCAGTTGATGACTAAGATTCTACAACTTCCACACACTCCTGTTTTTTGTTAAAAATGTCCATTATGTATTTGTCCTTTAAGTTACAAGAGGTGTAAGTAAGAGTCTCCTACAGTAACAAGGCAGTGCTAACTTGAGGGATAATATGTGCCAGATGCTGTGTGAAGGGCTTTATGTAGATGAAACTAATCCTTACAACTGCCCTGTGAGGTGTTAACCCCAATTTATGAATAAGGAAACTGAGGCACAGAGATTCGGGAAGCCAGCAAATGGTTGGGCTGTACTTCAAACTCAAGGATGTGTGACTTGAAGGCTCATATTCTTGGCTATTCTCCCACTCAGTCTTCGTTGTTCTTTCAAAATGAGTCCACCTCTACCAATAAAATTCACGGGACATCTAAGGCATTGTGTTAGCTGTGTGTGTGGGAGGCGCAGGGAAGTCGCAGTGAAGAACAACGGAATTCGTGGAACTGTCTACTCACTGCTCTTCTCATTTGGGAGTTAAGAACTCTATGCAGCCGAGTAGAAAGAAACGGCAGGTCAGGAAAGAGAACCTGGCCGAGTGCTTATCATGGGCTGCATGTTTGAATCTCAGGGTCTGATGAGCTCAGGGGTGCTGTCTGCACTTGTACAGATGAGACCTCTGGAGCCCAGAGAAGCAGTCTCTTGCCTGCAGCCAATAAGGCTAATGTGAGAGAGCAGGGGCTGTGCCCCCAGCAGCTCACTGGGGGGCTACCCGGGTGCCACACGTTTAGCACTGTGGAAAAGAGCAGCCCTGGGGAAATGTAATACTACTTACAGTTGAGACACATTTCAGATTTATAACATAGATAATTTGGGTAAATTTACTGTGGGCAGATTTGACGTCTTAACAGTTGTCATATACTTAATTGAAGAGTTTAATTAAGATTGATTTTAACCACCAATAAATGTTTTCTGTTTTCTGGTATGAAATAGACATGTTTATTGTAATAATTTTTCTTCCATAAATTCAAGTTTTAAGTTTTACAGTTGCTCAAAATGTTTATAAATATGTCTTTTATGTAGAAGATAATTACAGAAATCTGTATTTTCAATTGGTAACGCCTTTTCCAGGTTTGTGTCCAGATGTCCAACATCTGTATTCTCCCCCCACTTACAATTTATAAAATCAGAATAAACTTCTACTTTCAAGATGTGTAACCATCAGCAGATGCCATGCTGATGGACGCGGTGCAGGAGGACTGAAGCAATCACGGCCCTCCACATCTCTGCGCCGCTCGCTACCCACAGGTGCTGCTTGAGGGCTTCTACATGGATTTCTCAACGTCCCTACCAGTCAGGTATGATTATTATCCCCTTGAAACAGATGAGGAAACCGAGTCAAGTGGAGGCTAAGCAGGTTTTTCAAGATCAAAGAGCTACAATCCACTGACCATGGCAAAAGTAGCAGCATCTCGACGAAGGAAGGATCAGCACTTTTCCTATGTGTAATGTTCTGGAAGTGTCTGTTCAAGGCTCAATCTCATAGAAACAACACTCTTTCGGCTTGTTTACTACGTACGTTAACTCTGTGACCCTCAAACTCTCAGAGGCTCTATGGGAAGTGATCCCACAGACTGCAGTGGGTCTGCTTCCCATAGTTGGCTTTCAGAGGCCGCTTGTCACTCTCGTCCTCTGTCCTACGTGGTTGCTCTCACTGTCCATCAAATTGGCTTGCGATAGGGCCCCGTTCCCATTTCACTTCTATTTGGTTTTGGGGGTTTTCCCACCAGAAGTTTCCTTGTTTTTAGGTCCATGCCTTCTGATGAGAACACATTTTCCCAGGAAAGAGCTTCCTGTGTTTTCTCATAGAGTCTCCTAAGTTTCCCTTTTTGCAGACCATTCCCTTTTTGGGTAAGGGGAATAATTTTTCTCAAGATTTCTGGTTCCTTCTCTTTGAATCACCTGACCTCACTCTATACCAACCTAACACCCAGGCCTCTTAAATTGTAACTATAAAGAGATATGATGCCACTTTAAATGTTTTCTCCAATCATTAAACAAAACAGACCAAAAAAACCCAAAATCCTAAAATTCACATAGCATAAAAAAATACCTAATCCTATTAGATTATTGTATATACTTGAGATAATTCATCTCCATACTGACACATATGGAAGTAGCTAAATAATTTAATTATTCCATTTATTTTTCTCTTGTTAACAACATTCAAAGTAGAAACCACCAAACATTCCTCGCCTGGACCTCTCTTTGCTTTCCCAGGGTGAGGTCGCCTTGTGCGCTGGCTTATTTCAGGCAGGGCGGGTGAGCGCAGGGAGGCCCTCTCTCTACTGTAGGGCACAGAAGGCAGCCCTGGTAATGGGGGGTGCTATTTCTCAGTGATGGTAGAGACAGCTTTGTCTCTTCACATTCTAACTCAACAGCCTCTCTCCAGTCTAAAAACAAACAGTGTGCACACATTACATACACAACATATAAGGACTGAGCATAAAATATGTGAGTTGTTTTACACTACATACAAAAATGTCCAGTTATATCAATGAGGTCTTAAAATTTCAGAAACCTTTCTTAGAAACTGTACAATCAAGTTAAAAAGACCACACATGCTCTATTTGCTTATATAATTTCCCTTCTTTAAACTTACTTTATTGAACGACACACACACACACACACACACACACACACACACACAGCAAAGTTACTAAGAAGGTCTTTAGGCCAGAACTCAGAATATTTCTATCAAGTTTAGAGTTTTACCCCTTCTTACTAAAATATGCTCCTCAGTATATTAAAGTTACTTTGTTTTTCCTCCCCACCCCAACCCTCTCAATTTCTCCCCTTCCCTTTCTGGATCAAAAGCATTCTTGAAACACCAGAGAAAGGCCTTCAGAGCCTCCTGATCTTGCCTCTCTTTGAGCATCTGTCTACAGGCCTGTGGGCCAGAAGGGGTGCTGGGAGGTCGAGATGCCCAGACTGGTTCCAGCACTTCTCCCCAGAAACCCCTGATCAGGTTTCCGTCCACTCCAGAGGGAAGGCTCTTTTCCGAGTCCCTGGTGACTTCTGCACTGCCACCTGCAATGCTTACTGCTCAGTCCACACCGCCCCAAACTCCCCAGCAGCAGCTCCCACACACGGCCAAGCCTTCTCTGAGGCCCCTTCTCCAATGGACTCCAGGAGCTGGCGCTCTTGCTCCCTCACTGACTGCCTTCTGTCGGTCTTCTTTGTTTACTTTGAGCCTCTAAATGCTTTTCTCTTTTCGCTCTGCATTTACTTCTGAGGTGATCCCACTCCTACCCAGGCCTTCGAACACTCTCTCTGCCCTGACAATACTCAAGTCTCTTATCTTCAGCCTAGGCCTCTGCTCTGAATGCCCAGCTTGTACATCTCACTGGTTCCCTGGCATCTCTACCTGGACACCCAGCAGTCCACCTTACATGGCTAAGACTGGACTCTTTCCCCAAATCTGTTCTTCCTCTTTTTTGGCACAGGAAGTCCTACCTCCGGTCTTCTAGTTGCTCAGGCCAAAAATCATAGTGTCATATCGGGTTCCCTCTGTCCTATGCAATCATCCAACCCATCAACAGACCACGTTGGCACCACCTTCAGCATACCCAGAGCGTGACCAGGCCTCACGTACCCTGCTGCTTCCACCCGAGCGTGAGCTGGCACCGGCTCTCCCGAGCTCTAGCACGAGCCTCCTCGTGGCCCTGTTGCCGCCCTCACCTATGCCTAGCAGCCTTTCGCAACGGGAACCTTTGTCATCAGAAGTCCCATGATACCGCCTGTGCTCCACACCCTCCAGAAGCCGTCCATCTCCTGGAGAGAACGAAATCCACCCCTGCCAGTGCTGCCATCGACCCTGACCTCGCCTCCCACCACCCCTCCCTGCTCACGCCACTCAGTGACATGGCGGCGCCACTCAGTGACATGGCGGCACAATGGTGGTTTTCATTTTCTGGTAACAGTCTCACTTCAACTTCCCCTGACTCGCCCCTTCTTTGATTTCTTTGCATAAATGTTATTTCATCAGCGATGCCGCATTCCCTTCTCCTTCCCTGCTTTGTGTCTTAGCACCTGTTGCCATTGGGAATAGTTATGTCTCTCTTCCAACAAGGATGTGAAGGAAATGAGAGGAGGGGCTTTGCTGGTCCACCGCCTTATGGCCAGTGTTGAGGCCCAAGCTCTGTGCTTAGAGGCTGGCAGGAGTGGGAGGGAGAGGGTGGTGGCTTAATCAGTATTTGTTGAAGGAATGAATAAATGACACAGCTGTGTGTGTGTGTGTGTGTGTGTGTGTGTGTGTGTGTGTGTGTGTGTGTGAGACAGAGAGAGGGAGAGAGAGGGAGGGAGGGAAGGAGGAGTTCAGGCTAATAATTTCTCTTTCCTTATTTTGTGCATGGTGAATAGTCTCATGAGGAGAATATTCTGCTAAGACAGTAGCAATTTCAAAGCAGAAACAAAAAGCATGGAAGAGGAACAAATAATGAAAGGCTATGGTTCTTACTCAGGGATGATACAGGAATCACCTCAGAGCACCCATAGCGCAGGCCCAAGCCTAGCCACTGAAGCGTGGGGGCAGGGCAACTCTATTTGTCAAAGTTCCCCAAGTCCAGTCCCTGTTAAAACCACATAGTCAAAGGAGGCATCTCGAAAGGCATGTGGTAAACTATGCAATAAATAAAATAACACACATTCGTTTTTTAAAAACCCACATACCTGACTGGGGACTCAAAAATATGGTTGTTTTTTGTTTCTTTTTGTCTTCATGTAAAGGCACTGCCTAAAAAATGAAATAGACTGGTTTACAAAATCGAAAGGAAGAGCATCTGAAACAGCCTTAACATTGTAACCATATCCAAAGAGGGCTGAAATTAGGCGTGTGTAAGGCAGAACTTTGCAAGTTAACTGAGAAGCAGGACAGAGACTCAGGAAGCCCGGAAGCGCCCCTGCCATCCAGGGCCCAGCAAGCCGCACTGCACGCTGCTCGGGGCTGAGGGAGGAGCCAGCAGGGTCGCAGGAAGGAAGAGGCTGGGGCCTGGCGAGGCCCAGCACCGCTCGGGCGGGCGTGAGCGCCGGGCAGAGGAGCCAAGGGCTTCCCGCTCAGGCCTGAGCTAGGTTTACCTGAGCAAAGGTGCCAGTTGGTCTCAAGGGGCTAGGTGGAGAAGGGGATCCAAACACACAATCTGATTTAGACATACCTGAGGAAACAATTAGCACTTTTTGTTCTCACTTTAAAATGAAAGCAGTAGCCCTGTTCTCAAACTTTCACAGAACAAGTTTCTGTGGATGTGGCAGAAGCTCCCACTCAGTACACTGTGTGGACAAAATCACGTATTTGAAGAAACGAGAGAGGGCAGCATAATTTTTGGGCAGGAAGAAGTAACTGCTGGAGGAAACGCCCCTGTCCCATCTGCCCATCCCCGCCCCGGGATATCCCCGGCTCTCCTTGACGTGCTGTTGTCCCTGCCCTTCCAGAAACACCCCTCTATGTGGACAGCTTCCCTAGGAGACAACGCAGAACCTGCTACCAACTGGGAGGAAGAAGCCCATCCAAGCCGGGGGAGTGCGGAGGCATCCCTTCACCTCTGCGTAGTACCCAAGAGGAGCATGATGATAATGTGCTTCGTGCTCCTAGTAAACAGAGACCGCCCGTTCTTCAGAAGGGTCTACAAAGGTAACTTTGGTAACTCCATTACGTCTTTTCTGTACTGTTTGCAGTTTCCTCATCTGTAAACTGGGGTTATCAATACCAGGTCTCATGGGGCTGGGAAGAAAATCAGAAGAGACTGCCCACGAAAAGTATTTAAAATAGTGCCTGACTCAGTGAATGTTAGCTATGGCTATTATTTTAATTTCTCTTAAACTGATTTACCTCTTATGATCATAAAAGATTTGGTATATAGATGTCCCATGTCAGGGCCCAACGAGTTTGAATTTAAATTTGTCTGAGTTCCTTAGAAGTAGGGCAAACAGTGACTTCCATAAATATTGAAGTCCTATTTTAAAACCAACAATTAAATAATTTAAAAATATACATTCCATATAAAGCTCCTTTAAAAAAAATAAGTGCTCTAAAAATTTTGTCTTTGAAAAAAGAGACACTATATTGCTGCTATGATATAATAAAACAGAAGAGAGGTACTAGTGTTCCAGGGACAATGACCGTAGACCATATAAGGGAACTGTCAGCAGGGCTGACTTCTCTCCACTGTCCATATACATATACAATTGAGGACAGGAACACGAATGGTTACTGCTTTAATCTAAACAATGACTTCCCCGGGTTTCTTTCCTATGCCAATCAGATTCCATCCACTCTCTCCGGTTTGTTCTGAGAAACAAAGTGAGGGTATGTAAACCGCTTTGTAAATCCTACCTTATTCTATGTACATGGAAGGTACCCCTATTGCTAACAGTCTGTTAGAAAGATGCCCACAGTGGACACTTTACCCATTTAATAGAAAGGGTCAATGCAGATCCAACAACTCAAAGGGACAAGAAGTATGGATGATTTTCAACTATGGACCGGCCATCTATTTTTCCTTGTCATAAGAATAACTATGCTCACTGCAGAGAAGTATTAAAATGGTAATGTCCTCCATAGTTCTCTACTGCAGTGAGAACCACCAATCACTGTGTAACAGAGCTCCTTCCGGTGCCTTTCCTCTGCACGTGCATGCGCACAGTTACAGAGAAGTCCCAGGGGCTCACTATCAGAGCTCGGGGGCCCGAGAGGTTTCAGCTGTGTCTCCCCGCGGCAGGCAGCGCTTCCACTTCCAAAGTGCACCTACTGAGAAGCGAAGCTCAGGCTGCAGCATGTTTCCTGGTCACTCGGGCTACATTTTATAGGCACTGGGGATGACTGGGTTTTCCATTCACTGATAATCTTAGAAAAGTCAACCAAATGACTTTTATAAGCCTCCAGAAATGAAACCGGGAGTAAGTTTAAGATATATAGAGGGTCGGAATTAAAGGGAAAGGAAGGTTCACTTTCTTCAAAACGAATTCTTCTCCAGTAAGTAGATTTGTTAAAGAAATAAATAGATCTAAAATAGTAGAGGACTTTAAAAGAGAGATTTCCCTTGAGCTGCGAGTGCAAACATCGAGGTCTGACTGGTAGCCATACCTGGAGAGCCTTTAAACTGCGGGCATTCCTTTTTAATGTGCCCTTCTCTTCCACAAATAAAACAACGTTTTTCTCTTAAGTCTTTGTCATCCGGCCTCTTCCATTTTTCCACTGGTGGCCTGAGGATCTTGTCTCTGCCCAGATCGACAGCTGTCCTCACTGGCTTGGCTTTCTGAGGCGTGCACTGCACGGGCTTATCTTCCTTCGTCGACACCTCCCTCTCTGTGTGCTTGTTCTGAATGTCTTTGTCCTCTTTGTTCCTCTTGTCTTTGTTCTCGGGGTATCTTTGGTTCAGGGTATCTTCCTGATCACGCCGCCGCCTCACTCTAGAAGATGATATAACACCAGTAGGAAAATGCTAAACAGAAACCTGACAAAATACTAAGAGCACTCCAAGTTTGGGAGATAACCGAAATAGAAAGTGTCAGAGGGAAAAACAAGACCGTAACAAATTTAAGTCCATCTCCTCTATCAAGAAGCAACCTCAGGATGATGGTGTAGATTTTCTGTTTTTTTGATTTTCACAATTACTCTAAAGCCATAAAACTGGTGTTTGTAGTTAGCAGAATTCCCTGCTTTAGTACCTACTGTGATATGGAGGTGATGAAACTTGCATTACCCTTGGGGTGATTTCTTGAAACTTCGTGGCCCATTCTTTACTAGGCACTAGAAGTTCGAGCTATGGAACTTTCAGTTCACAATGGAACAAGGGTTAGAAGGAGATTTATATTCTTAAAATGTTAAAAACATTTCTTCCTTGCCCTATCAGTGATCAGTGACTATTATCTCAATAAAAAACCAAAGTACTAAATAAGAGCCTCAAATTCCAGGTGGTGCCTTATTTTAAGTAGCATGTTTTTAAATGACAGTTGTATTGTCCAATTAAGACCCCCACACCACCCAAAATAACAGTCTGTCCCAGCAAGCAACCAAAACTCCCCCCTCCCCCACACTCCTGCAAACATCAGCAGAGAAAGCATGGTGACCAAACTGAGTGGCTTTGCCACAGCAATTATTAAGGGTTAAACTGCATACAAGTGAAGGGTCCCATCTGGCAACACGCTGTACATGAGTCTGGTACGGTCCAGCTCCTGCACGTTGGAAGTGTCACTGATGTCCTGAAGGGACTCATTTTACTTTCCTCAATTCTACCTTCATCCCCATTGGAGCAGCTGGTGGCCAAATGACCGAGTAACAGTGGCCAAAATGAGGAAGGGGACCAGGCCCGGAAGACGGTCATCTGGATACCTGAGGGACTTCTGGTCAACTGTGCTTAAAGACGTGTTTTAAATCATTTCACGTTCATTGTAAAAAATAATTTATCTGAGAACTGCTGGATTTAATACAAGTTTATTTTCTATTACAACAGAACCTCATTTAAAAATTGGTACAGTAAGAAAGAACAGAACCACCCCTTTGGAATACTGACTTACTTTCTCCTCATAGGACAATCCTTCATGAAGTGTCCGATTTTTCCACAGATTCGGCAACATCTATCATTTGGTGCCAGCTCTCCTTCAGTTAGCACTTCAGGATCAAAAAAGTACTCCTAGCGGAACATACATATAGAAAACTATAAACGATTAATGTGAGGTCAAAACACAACAACTAACCAGGTGTCAATCGGAAACCCTTTTTAAAATAATGATTATTACACTGCTTCAGTAAGGTTTTACCTAAATTTCACGCTGGTTTATTCCTTTCCATGATGCAGCCCATGGCTTAACCCTAACCACAAAGGGAGCTTCTTGTTCCAGGACACTTCTGCACAACAGCACTACACATGCCTGGGAGTCAGCTTCCCCAGGACTGGGGGGAGCTGAGGCCAGATACAAAGGCTTCGCTTTCTCATAAAATGAAAATGCTAAAACCCAATAAACTGAGGATTATGATTTGCATTGCATGGATTACACTGAGCAAAAGAAAGGAGCTATGTGTTGTTGCTTTGTTTTTTTGTGGCTTTGGAGAAAAAATACCAGACGAAAGGAAAGACAATGTCTGGAGTGAGGCCACCTTGCCACTGAAATTAAGGTGAGGACCAGGAGCACAGGCATCACCTGAGAGCCTGTAACCACCCAAGTCTTGGGCCCTACCTCAGAGCTCCTGAATGAAAATCCCAGAAAACAAAACCCCGAGGGCATCTGCTGGGTCAAGTTTCAGAAGCCTTGGCGTAGAGGAAGGCCACAGCATATCTAGCCCAAACGAGACACACAGACATGATCCAATGCTGCGTATACACCCATACTCTTAACACACTCATATGCTTAGGGCTCATTTAAAAAGTCTTTATTAAGAAAAGTACTGAAGGAAAAAAATATTTTTAACAGAAAACCCTCTAGTTCCTAACTTCCTTTTTGCTTACTGAAAGAAATTTTTATAGTGCAATTTGGTTTTGTTTTTAATGAGTCCGGTTCCATAAGACTTTTGAGCATCGGGTTACGGGACACCAGTGAGCTTGCCAGCACAGGTAACGTGGTCCCTCTCCTAGTCCCACTAAGACATGTATTACTCTCAAGTGGACCAAAAGATGCAGACTTCATATGAGGAGGTGCAGGACTCTTAGCTTGTGCGAGCTGGGCCTGGCAGAGGTTGGCACGGGCTGCTTCTGCTAGACCAGCAGTGCCATCTATGTGTGCTATCAAGGAAAAGCAGCGGCCCCAAAAAGGACTATTTTTCCATCCAAATTCCACTTCTGGCAGTTTATCCCTGTGTTCTCCTGATAAATGGCCTTAGAACTGGGATGTTTACAAAAAGGTTTTAAGGATTACTTCATATTGCAACTGTTTATCTTGGCTAGATTCACCACACTTCCAGAGTATTTATTACTGGAGCAATGTGTACAAATTAGGTGCTTAATATAGGCTCTTTTATTATTTATTTTTCAAATAAACTTAAAAAAATTTTTTTAAATGTTTATTCACTTTTGAGAGAGGGAGAGAGCATGAGCAGCGGAGAGGCAGAGAGAGAGGGAGACACAGAATCTGAAGCAGACTCCAGGCTCTGACTTATCAGCACAGACGCTGATGCAGGGCTCAAACTTGTGAACCTTGAGATCATTACCTGAACTGAAATCAGACGCTTAACTGACTGAGCCACCCAAGTGCCCCAATAAAGGCTTTTAGAATTGGTTTTTGGTATTTCCAATGGACACTTACCATTTTTGAGGGGTAATCCTTGGGAAATCCTTTGACTGGAATACCAAAAACTCTTCTACCATTAATAAATGCTTTCATTATAAAATTTGTCACTGAGAAGAAAAGAGTTAAATGCTCAATTAGATGGCTTAAAAGGAAAAGGGACCACATTAGCATTTATAAACAAAGCAACTTACTTTTCCTTGATAATCCAGCTCCAAGATTGTGATTCAAATCAAAGGGATCTACATAAAAAAATTAATCAGAAAAAAAAGATAATACATTAAGGTGAGCATAAAAGATGGAGGAAGTATTACCTACTTTATCATTAATAAAAGTTCAGTTGACCCTTGAACAACATGGGGGAGAAGAGCACCAACCCCTACATGGCCAGAATTCACGCACATAGAGTTCTGCAAAACTTAACTATTAATAGCCTACTCTTGACAACAGCCTTCCCTAGAACACAGCTGATTAACATATATTTTATATATGTATTATATACTGCATCCTTATAATAAGGTAGGCTAAAACAAAGAAAACGTTGGGGCACTTGGGTGGCTCAGTCAGTTAAGTATCTAACTCTTGGTTTCGGCTTGGGTCATGATCTCATGGTTTGTGAGTTCGAGCCCCACGTTGGGCTGCTTGGGATTCTCTCTCTGCCCCCGCTCTCTGCTCCTCCCCTGTCTGATCACTCACTCTCCCTCAAAATAAATAAATAAATGTTTACTGAAAGAAAAAAAACATTAAGAAAATCATAAGAGAAAATTTATCTACAGTACTGTCCTGTGTTTATTGGAAAAAACTCACATTTAAGTGGATCCACGCAGCTCACTCATGTTGTTCAAGGGCCAAGTGTATTAAATGACTTCTTTTTTAAGGAGTTTCAAATGTGTAATGCAGCTAAGTAATATATATTCCTAAACAGAAGTGCTTTCTCAAAAGTGTCCATCAGAAAAGAAGGTGTTACTTTATGTTTAATTCCATATAGACTCTTTCCTAGTATGAGGAGTTGCTTTTAAACAACAAAATATTGTTTGGAGAAGACCTATTAGTCGGATACTATCTAACATGCTAGTTTGGGGTGCATATCGAGGTCACAAATAGATAGCACTGGACAGTCCTGCTAACAAGCATTTTAAGGATCACGTCAGTCACCCTGGAAATAACAGAACACTTATAAGATAAATTAAGACACACACACACCTGTCCTCTGCTACCCAGACCTCAATTTTTAGTAAAAGCTTCATGAAGGATTCCCATATGATCTTAAATGTGTACATCTTAAATGCATTAGATAGGTATATGTATGTTGTGCTCTGGAATATTATTTATTAGATGACCCAGAAAGTGGTAGGAATGATGGGAAAAAATGCTGATGTCGAGTTTTTATTCAAGATCTGAATAAATTCATTCATGAAATAAATGGAGGTAAAGCACTATTTCTTTTTTTTTACATGTTTATTTATATTTATTTTTCTCTATATATGTATTTTTTTAATAGTTTATTGTCAAATTGGTTTCCATACGACACCCAGTGCTCTTCCCCACAAGTACCCTCCTCCATCACCACCACTTCTTTCCCCCCCCTCCCCCTTCAACCCTCAGTTCATTTTCAGTATTCAGTAGTCTCTCAAGTTTTGCGTCCCTCTCTCTCCCCAACTCTTTCCCTCTTCCCCTCCCCCTGGTCCTCCATTAGGTTTCTCCTGTTCTCCTGTTAGACCTATGAGGTTAAAGCACTATTTCTAATTTAAAATACTGTTTTATATATGGATTTAAAGTATACATACATAATAATTCATGCTTTGAATATTTAATTATATTCAATAAATGCCTAAAGATATTCAAGAAAAGCAAAGGAAAAAAAACCCCAAACCCTTTTTGGGATTATTAAGAAAACGGAGGAATGCATGTACATAGTATATATAAAAGGAACTGAGATGGGGTATCTGGGTGGCTCAATCGGTGAAGCGTTCAACTCTTGGATTTCAGCTCAGGTCATAATCACAGATTCATGAGATGGAGCCCCAAACTGGGCTCTGCACTAACAGCATGGAGCCTGCTCCCTCTCTCTCTCTCTCTGGCCCTCCTCTACTCTTTTTCTCTCTCAAAGTAACACACATGATTTAGCTAATATCAGTATATTTCAAAAAATAAAAAATAAAAAGATTAAAACCAATAAAATATCTCTTAAGCCATTTCTCAGTCCAGTTTTAAGCACTTAAACTCTATTTTGACCCTAAAGTTAAAATCCCACAAATTGGAGGGGTGCCTGGGTGGCTCAGTCAGTTAAGCATCCAACTCTTAGTTTTGCCTTAGGTCAGTATCCTGGGGTTGTGGGATTGAGCCCCACGTCAGGTTCCATGCCGAATGTGGAAGCTGCTTAGGATTCTCTTTCTCTCCTGCTGCCCCTCTCCCCCACTCGCACTTGTGCATGCATACTCACTCTCTATTAAAAAAAAACAAAAAATATATATATCTCACAAATTGGAAGTAAACAATCAACTACAAACATAAATGGCCCATGGATCCTTGCATTCAATGGAAGAAAAGCCTTCAGCATGGGCAAAAGGCCAAAGTTTATATATAATTACTTTTAAGTAAACTCTTTCATCAATAAACAGCAAATGAGGATCTTGAAAATTCATTTAGTGCCCACTTTTCAAACCCTCAATTTGGAAGGTGTTAAGTCACACATATACTCTCTCTTTTTTTAAAGTTTATTATTTATTTTGAGAGAGAGAAAAAAGAGAGAGAGAATGCACAAGCAGGGTAGGAACAGAGAGAGGAAGAGGGAGGGAGAGAGAGAATTCCAAGCAGGCTCTGAGCTGTTAGCACAGAGCCCAATGTGGGGCTCAAACTCACAAACTGTGAGATCATGACCTGAGCTGAAATCAGGAGTCAGATACTTAATCAACCAAACCACACAGGCTTCCCAAAAGTCCCACTCTTTTAAAGTGGCCTTATATCTATTGCAAACTAATTCTCCAGTAAGTGTTTAACAAAAGTCAAAGGTGTGTCATGGTCAAAAGACTTCTGAAGTGGCGAGAGGCCCCACAGGAGGACAGCGGTTATTTAAAAATAAGTCTTTTTTTTTTTTTTAATGCTTATTTATTCTTGAGAGAGCAAAGGAGACAGAGCATGAGCAGGGGAAGGGCAGAGCGAGAGAGGGACACAGAATCCGAAGCAGGTTCCAGGTTCTGAGCTGTCAGCACAGAGCCTGAGGCAGGGCTTGAACTCACAAGCCCTGAGATCACTACCTGAGCTGAAGTCGGGTGCCCAACCGAGGGAGGCACCCAGGCGCCCCTAAAATTAACTCTCCGCGCTGGAAGCAGACACGTGTGCTGATGCCGACAGCAACAGAATGGCCATGCCGCACACCCAGCCAGCGACTCCCTGCCGTCTGGAAGAGTTCCGCAGGGATGTAGAACAAGGCCCTCCTAGTACAAACTCTATTTCTATTTGATTTTAAGTTTTGTTTTATTTGTACCTTCAATGACAATGTATTTTGAGGTCCACTGTTTCTTAAAAGTTGTAAGCAGACTTTTTCTCCTGATGCTAATAACATGTTCCTTAAAATCAAATTCCTCTGTGTAGAATCGAAGAAGTCCCAACCATAATTGCCCAACAGATTCTGTATTTTTTCCATATTCTGGCCAATAGGTGGGCTAGAAACAGAAGGAACAAGAGATATCATGCTCTATAGTAAAATGTTAGTATCTATCTTCATTTGTACTGTAGGGAGTAAGTTTTGACTTATTTTAATTAACTGGAATTTAAATACATTAGAATATAATTATGAAACTTTTCTTTTACATTTTAAAATACCATTTACAGGAGTTTATTAATTTCTACCCTGTGACTTAAAGAGAGGGAGAGCACAGGGTTTTAAATGTCAAACCCCAGAGTGCATGTTTGTGGAAGAATCTGGAAATAAATTTTAAGAGCCTTGATGATGCCTGGGTTATTAGATCTTTGAACTCAAGTCTTTCCAAACTGTTTGTAGAAAACCACTTAGCAAATATTTGTTCACTTGGAATAAAGCTGCACAGCCATTTGTAATTAACAGGCATTAATGAAATCCTACACAGAGTCCCTGAAAACTCATCTGACTTAAGAAAAATGTTTTCATTTTTATTAAAATGAAAATGTTTTCAATGTCAAAGAAAATATCTGTATATGCTACTTTTTTATTATCATAATATAAATAAATATAACAAGTAATAACATAGTTGCTGACCATTACACTACAGCATAGTACAGCTAACTTTTAGTCAAGGATGTAAAAGAAATCTTTACTCTTAAAATACGTACCAGTTCATCTATTTGATCAAAAAAATAAATATTCCAGCCATCAACAAATATTTCAGGTTTCTTTTCACCTTTGTATATCTGAAATTAATTTTTAAACTATTAGTATGGATTACAAATTTAATGCATTGATACAAAAATTTGTAGGAAAATAGTTAAAAATTTAACTACAGAACCACAGAAGTTTAGAGAAGGAAGAGGGCTCAAAGATCACCCAGTTTTACAGATGAGAAACACAATTTCTTTTACTAATACCTCTTGAAGGACAGGAATGACTGGTGGATTCCTCTGCTGGAGGAAATACAGCACCATGAGCGTGTACGCGTATGAGGATAAGCTTCCTCTAGAAGCGTCACCAATATCACACATCTAGAGGGAAGGAAACCAAGGAATGAATCACCGAAGTTTCCTGCTAAATTTGCCGCTATCTATTATCACTAAAAGTAAAGTGCTTCTACAAGGCATTAACATAAAAGTTACATTTTCAAATGCTAAAATGTGCCAATAAAACCAAACAAGATCAACCAAAAGGATGTCAAAAACAAAAACCTCACAACCATCGATTATCATACTTTAATATCAAACTATTAAAAAAACTTTTTTTAATACTTTATTTTCAAATTGATTTCCATAATACACCCAGTGCTTCTCCCCACAAGTGCCCCCCACCATGACCATCACCCTCTTCCTCACTCCCCCTCCCGCTTTGTGTCCCTCACTCTCCCCAGCTCTCCTTCCCCCTTCCTCTCCCTATCATCCTGTTAGGTTTCTCCTGTTAGACCTATGAATGCAAACATATGGTTTCTGTCCTTCTCTGCCTGACTTATTTTGCTTAGCATGACTCCCTCGAGGTCCATCCACTTTGCTACAAATGGCCAGATTTCATTC